>NW_007233177.1:173023-174740 GCF_000164805.1 Carlito syrichta | reverse complement strand
TGTAGCTTTATAGTAAAGTTTGACGTCTGGTAATGTGATACCATCTGCTTTGGTTTTTTTTGCTGAGGATTGTTCTGGCTATTCTTGGTCGTTTGTGTTTCCATATGAATTCCTGTGTTGTTTTTTCGAGGTCTGAGAAGAATGTTGCTGGTAATTTGATGGGTATTGTATTGAATGTGTAGATTGCCTTAGGTAAGATGGATATCTTCACAATATTGATTCTTCCAATCCATGAGCATGGGATATTGTTCCACTTGTTTGTGTCATCTTTGATTTCTTTGAGCAGTGTTTTGTAGCTTTCATTGTAAAAGTCTTTCACGTCTCTGATTAGGAAGATGTCAAGGTATTTCCTTTTTTGTGTGTGGCTATTGTGAATGGAATTGTGTTTTTTATTTGGGTTTCTGTGTGTTTATTATTGGTGTAAAGAAATGTGATTGTCTTTTGCACATTTATTTTATATCCTGAGACTTTGCCAAAGGCCTTTATCAGTGTAAGGAGGTTTTTGACAGATTCTCTTGGGTTTTCAAGGTACATAATCATATTGTCTGCAAAGAGAGATAACTTGACTTCCTCTTTTCTATTTGGATACCCCTGATTGCCTTCTCTTCTCTGATTGCTCGAGCCAGGACTACTAAAACTATGTTGAACAGGAGGGGTGAGAGTGAGCATCCTTGTCTTATTCCAGTTTTCAGGGGAAATGGTTCCAATTTTTGTCTGTCTAGCAGTATGCTGGCTATGGGTTTCTTGTAGATGGCTTTTACTATTTTGAGGTATGTTCCCCGTATGGCTAGATGTTTGAGGGTTTTTATCAAGAAGGGGGTGCTGGATTTTGTCTCAAAAGCTTTTTCTGCATCTAATGATATAATCATGTGGTTTTTGTTTTGACATCTGCTGATGTATTCAATTACATTTATGGTTTTATGAATGTTGAACCAGCCTTGCATCCCAGGTAGGAAGCCTACTTGGTCATGATGGATGATTTGTGAGATGTGTTATTGAATCCGGTTTGCTAGGATCTTGTTGAGAATTTTAGCATCTATGTTCATCAAAGATATTGGCCTGTAGTTCTCTTTCTTTGTTGAATCTTTACCTGGCTTGGGTATCAATGTGATGTTGGCTTTGTAAAATGATTTGGGGAGAGTTCCATCTTTTTAAATCGCCTGGAATACCTTCAGTAGGATTGGTATCAGCTCCTCTTTTAATGTCTTGTAGAATTCTGCTAGAAAGCCAACTGGACCAGGGCTTTTTTTTGTAGGTAGTTTTCTTATTACGTAGTCGATTTCCTTGATTGTTATTGGTCTATTTAGGGTTTCACTTTCTTCTTGTTTCAACCTAGGCAGGTTGTGTGATGTCAGAAAGTCCTCCATTTCCTTAAGCTTTTCAGGTTTGTTTCCATACAAGTGTACATAGTAGTCTCTAATGATCTTTTGTATTTCTTCAGGGTCAGATGTGACTTCAACTTTTGTGTTGCTGATTGTGCTTATTTGGGTTTTCTCTCTTTTTCTTGGTCAGTCTAGCTAGGGGACCATCAATCTTGTTTATCCTTTTGAAGAACCATCTTTTTGTTTCATTGATTTTTTTGTATTATCTTTTTGTCTTCTATGTCCTGGATTTGGGCTTTTATTTTGGTGATCTGGATTCTTCTGCTGAAATTATGGTTTTTGTGGTCTTGCTTTTCCAACTTCCTTAGGAGGCTTGTTATGATGTTAATTTGAGA
>NW_007233177.1:171125-171923 GCF_000164805.1 Carlito syrichta | reverse complement strand
TTTCTTTTTGTTTTGGGGTTGGTTCGTGTGTATTTTATTCTTTTTCCTGTACTCTTGTGAAGAACGTTGTTCTTTTTTCCTTTGCTTCTGTGCTTAGTACTTTCTTAAGTGTTTCATGTAGATGTGGTTTGGTGGCAGCGTAAGTTCTTAAGGATTGGATATCTGGGAAAGATTTTACTTCTCCCTCGTTGATGAAGCTTAACTTGGCTGGGTAGGTTATTCTTGGTTGAAATTGTTTATCTTTTAGGACTTTGAAAATAGGGCTCCAAGCTCTCCTAGCCTGCAGGGTTTCTGTAGATAAATCTGCTGCTGTTCTGATTGGTCTTCCATGGTAGGTGATCTGGCCTTTTTCTCTTGCTGCCCTGAGGATTTTTTCTTTTATGCCTACTTTGTTTAGGCAAATTATTATGTGTAGGAGTTGGTCTTCTCATTTGTTGTCTTGCAGGGGTTCTCTGAATCTCTTGTGTTTGAATTTTTGCATCATTGATTAGATAAGGGAAGTTTTCTTGAATGATCTCATGGAAAGTTTGTTCCAGTGTGGTCTTTGTCTCTCTTTCTGCCTCAGGAAGGCCAATTACTCTTAGGTTCGGTCTCTTGAAGTAATTGCTCATCTCTTGAAAGTTTTGTTCTGTCTTTTTGAGGTTATTTTCTGTGTTTTTAAGAGTTTAGGTTAGTTCTATATTTTGGTCCTCAAGCTCTGAGATTCTTTCTTCTGCTTGGGTAATTGTGCTTTCCATGTTTATCAGTTTGTTATTTATTTCATTCACAATATTCTTTATTACTGTTATCTCATTATCA
>NW_007233177.1:170427-170858 GCF_000164805.1 Carlito syrichta | reverse complement strand
CTTCTTTTGGTTTTTCTTCATTTGTGTAGATTTTTCTCTCTCCCCCTTTCCCTCCCCTTCCTTAATTTTCTTTTTGAGAGAAGGTGGGGTTGCTTTTGTTTCACTTATGCAATATCCTCTTCTTCCTTATGAGGGTCTTCTGGCTTTGTTCACTTTTGAGGTTGTAGTGTGGGCTGCAGGCTGTGTTTTTTGCAGTGTTGAGGTTTAATTGAGGGGGAAGCTGTGGTTCAGAATGTATATGCTGATTCTAGCATCCACAAACAGATGTATGAGCACACTGGAACCTATTTCCCACTGCCTTTCAATATGTCTGTGCAGCAGTATTTAGGCTTGGTCCCTAGATTAAACAGAAGTATAAAAGAGGAAAATAGTGGAGGAAGGGGGGGTCAATAGGAAGTTAGAAAGAGAGAAGAGCGAGAGGGAAAACAGAC
>NW_007233177.1:0-170253 GCF_000164805.1 Carlito syrichta | reverse complement strand
GTGGCCCTGGGCCCCCCACAGGGTACTTCAGCCAGGAATGGGACCTGTGTCTCTGAGGGGCAGGCGCCCAGAGCCTCCCTGAGTGACCAGTGGCTTGGTGCTGGGTGCTGGGTGAGAGACGATGTAGCCAGGGAGGGATCTGAGACCCGAGACTTCCGTGCAGGCGGGAGTCGTTTATGGTGGAACAGCAGCAGCTGGGGGCACAATATCAGGCCCTGTGTGGGACCAAAGGTCCCCGGGCCTTGGACCAGTGTGGCTGGCGGTGGGCAGGGGAATGGGGGAAGAAAAGTAAGAGTCTTTTTGGGAACTCACGTTCGGAGAATCTCATAAGTCCACCTATGCCGTCACCATCTTACCAGAACCCCTGTCCCTTTTATTTAAAACTGGTATTAAAATCCAAGATACGGGCTCTAGGTATACTCATTGCTAGTAGGGCATCACTGCTTCTAGGTCCTTTCAGAGGTTAAAGCTAGGAAATACCACTGTCTAAATTCACGTGTGCACATGTTTCTATGATTTTTTATCTATGCACATGTATATTTATTTAGCTAATCATGAATGCATACTGTTGTCCCTGACTCTAATCCAGTACTGCGTGCTTAATTTTAGCATTCTCCTTTTATTTATCTATAATTTCCTTCTATACCAATCAGAAACTTGGATCCTCTATCCACCATTCATTTACTTACTTGTTCCAACCTAGTATATTTGGACACCAATTTCAGAATATTAACCCTTATTTTAATGGGAATCAAAACTTTAAACTAAAGCAATACGTACAAATAGTTTCTTTTATCTTTAGCTTTACAATTTCCAGTCAAAATACTTTTCTTCAAAGTTACTTGGGTTAACTTATTTTCCCATGCCCTTCAGTGATCCGTCATGCATTTATTCTATAGTTAGATTTCTGTGATACAATCTACATTCCATCCTGGGTTCCCCTCAATTATTAGTCAATCAAAAAATGTATGTATGGAAGTTTACTCTTTGGACTGTGAAGCACATAAGTAGGCTTTGTATGTACCTGAACTTTCTGGGCTTTCTTTTCTCATCCAGTGATGTAATTGTTTGTTTTTATGTCCTCTCATACTTTTGTGCTTGTCACACTTATCTGTGTTTTTTTCCCCCCAGAATTTCCTTGAAGCATATTCTTTCATATATATTTGGGAATCAGTTTCTTAGATTTCAAAAAAAGAAAATTGAATGTACTTGGGGATAATTGGATACCTATGTAACATGAGATTTTTTACTCATAGTATACATATTTTTTCATTTAGTTTTATTCTTCAGTAACTTTTTGTTTTTAGGTAAAGGTATTACACATCTTTTATTAGATATATCACTTCATATCATAACATGTATATTGACAAATGAATAGTACTTTTATTTCTGCTACATTTTCCATATATGTTTGCTATTCTATCAGAAAACTACTGCCCTCCTTCAGCACAATGGCATCTTTGTCATAAATTAAGTATGTGGACATGCCTCTAGGCTTCCTATTTCTATCTCTTTTAGCTAATAAACTATCTTTGTAAAATACTACACTGTTTTAATCTTTTTAACTTTACAATAAATCTAGATATCTGCTATAGCAATGACACTAACCTAGCTTGTTTTCAAGAGTTTTTTGTTGTTGCTATTCTTAGCTCTTTTCATTTCATATAAATTTTTGGATCAATGTTTTAAATTAAAAAAAATTACTGGAGGGTAGTCTAATTGTATTGAATTTACAGATTGACTTACAAATAAATTATGTGATTATAATACTAAGTCTTCCAATCCATGTAAATGGTTGTTTCTCCATTTATTTAAATAGTCTTTCTCTCAATTTAATTTATCCTATACTGTATTTACCATAAAAACATAGACACCTTTTGTAAGATTTATTCTTAGGCACTTGACATTTTTATTGTATTTTAGATGGTATCTTATAATTTTTACTTTATCTTGTACCCTTATGTTGTTGCTTTTATATATTACTTTTTAATCCAGATACTTTTCTAAACACTCTTATTAATTTTAATAACTTAATTATACATTTCCTTGAAATTGCTCTGTGCGCAATGATATCATTTGTGAAAATCATAATTGTATTTATTTATTTATTACAACCTTTATAGTTTTATCCTCCTCTTACCCTAAACAATACCTCCAGTACAATGTTAAATAAAAACAGTAGTGGGTTCTATGGGCTGAATTACATCCTTCCAAAACTCATATGTTGAAGCCCTAATCTCCAGTGTGATGAATATCTGGAAATAGAGTCTTTATGAGGTAATAGAGGTTAAATGAGGTCATAAAGATAGAGCCTTAATTCCAAAGGACTGTGACCTTATAAGAAGCAGAAGAGCTCTTTCTCACTCGCTGTGAGATTACAGTGAAAAGGGGACAGTGTGCAAGCCAGCAGATAGTCCTCACCAGACTCCCAACCATACTGGCATCCTGCTCTTGGACTTCCAGCCTTCAGAACTGTGAGAAAATAAATTTCTGTTAACTAAGCCATCCAGTCTAAGGTTTTTTGTTAGGCAGCTCATGCTGACTAATACAGTGGACTTACTCATCTTGATTTTGGGTCTCAAAGGACTTTGCCATTTAGAATGATGTTTAACATGCTTTACAGATATCTATTATTTATTTAGTAAATTCATTTATTCCTATGAAAATAAAAGTTTTTTTAAAAGGTGAATAGATATTACATTTTATTAAATGCTTTTTATGCATTTATGAAGATGATCATGGTTCTTTCCTTTTTTTTGTTTTTGTTTTTTGAATTGGAGTCTCACCCTGTTGCCCAGACTGGAGTGCAGTCACATGCTCCTAGCCACTGCAGTCTCAATCTGCTGGACTCCAGCAATCCTTCCGCCTCAGCCTTCTAAGTAGCCAGAACTACAGGCACGTGCTACCACACCTGGCTAATTTTTGATTCATTGTAGAGAAGAGGTCTTGCCAAGTTGCCCGGGTGGGTCTTGAACCTACAGGCTCAGGCAATCCACTCGCCTGGTCCAAAGTGCTGGGATTACAGGCTGAGCCACCAAGCCCGGCTGTTTTTTCTACTTTAATATGCTAATATGGCAAATTACACTGATCTTTCTAATGTTAAACCAACTTTGCATTTCTGGGAAAAAAAAAACAAAACATACAGCAACACTGTAGCCCCTTCCAGCCTGCCCTCTCCTGTGGCACCCCAGAGCCTGTAGGGGAGGCAATTTGTGGGGGATCCTAGGGATGGGAACCCCACCTGAGGCTCAACCTTAGCCCTCAGACCACTCTTGAGGGGAGTTCACTTCTTGGGGAACCCCCTCTTGCCCATGCTCCCAACTAAAAACCATTTAATCATTTTTTCCCATAATAAATGATTGCCAACCATAAAACTAGCTCTGCCGACCATAAAACTCATTAGGTTTGCAGTGTTTTTATATTTTTTAATATATTGCTACATTCATTTTTCCAATTTTTGTTTGGGGTTTTACACCTATATTTGCCATCAAGTTTGACATGTACTTTTCCATTTTCCTACTGTCTTTGCCATAATTTTGTTACCAAAGTTATGCTAATATTATAAATTATACTGGGGTATATATATTTGTCAAGTTAGTCTTGGTTATCTTATGGTAACAATTACATACCAAAGTATCTTAATACAATTCACTCTGTCTTGCATCACAGTTTAATATGGTTCAGGTCACTCCCCTTGGCATAGGGATGACTAACACATCCAGAATCTGTAAATATTGTGAAGCCCAGTATTAAATGAGTGGCTTCTAATGTTGCCATGCAAGAGGAAAGGATACATAAACTCAGTTTTTATGGCCTGGTCTAGAATTTTTATACATAGTTTTATACATAATTTTTGCCTATATTCTCTTAATTTGAATCTAGTCACATGGTTCCAATCTAATTGTCAGGAAGGCTGCAGCATGCAGAGTTTGTTTGTGGCTAGTGAGAGGATATAGAATTAAGCATTTAGTTACTCTCTATCACAGGGAAAAACTGCATTATTATCTTCAAGAGTCTGTTGAAGGTTGGAAATATTTTGTTCTTAAATATCTAGTAGAACCCTACAGTGAAGATATCTGGGCCAATAGTTTTTTTGCAATGACTTCAAAGTATGGATTTAGTTTTTTTAATATTTGGAAGAATATTCAAGTTTTTAAATTTTTTCTCATGTCAGATTTTATCAGAGATCTTCAATGTAGTTTATAGACAGTAAGTATGAAAAGCTAGAGTCACCAGGATTGCATTTTCTTTGCCTCTGCTGCTTTTAATAAGAAAAGGAGAAAACGACTTTGTTTTATAGTTGATTTTTATGACTTTTATATGGACCACAGTACCATATCTCAGTTCACCAGTCCTCTGGACATAGGCTATGTCCAATGCTAAGTCTAAGATGTGTTCATATTTTCTTTGTCAGATCAATACTTTCAAAATGACCTCTTTTATGGCCCGGAGATCTTATCTCCAAAAGGACTGGCATGTTGTGATTGAGAGTCTTGGGGTTAACCTTATCCACTTTGATACTCACACATTCCTCAAAACATGTCTGTTGAAGATCACCTTCACTTTTGCCTACTGAAATTTTGTTTTTGTATTTTTTTTTCCTGCATGCCTACAACAAGCCTTGAGAATGTTCTAGAAAGATAAATCTCTCTTGGTGAGTAAGTTTCAGGCAGAGGTAAAAGGAAACCCTGTTGTAATTGCTGTGTATCTTGGGGTTGTAGTGAGCTGCATATGAGGGCTACTGGCCAAGCCTGTTGTCATGGTAATTTGGTATCACTTAAGTACTGATTGTAAAAAGAGGTTGCTTTATCAGACTGGCTGAGGCAAACTGAGAAACAAATTCGAAATTGATCATAAATGAAAATGTAGGATGTTCTTCACATCCTTAGAAAGTAAATACTGACCACATGAAAGGCTGTCTAACCATGAACCATTTCCCCAGGGAAGGGCATCAGATGGTGAATTTTCTTACGAATTTGAAGAAGATTCTCAGAACAAGCAGGCATGTGATTCTTCCTAAGCACCTACATTCCAGGAGCTTGGCTGCACCCCAGACTCAGTGACTCAACCCATCCATGGTTGTATTGCTAAGGCTCACAGGAGGCCTTGGTCACATTGGAGAAGGGTGTCTGAAGTCTCTGTCTTCTGTTCACAACCCAACTGGAAGTCACAGTTGTTAGTTTAGTTTTTCACCTAGAAACGAAGTCTGTCTGTGTTTATAGGGAGGTAGAGAGAATGGCAAAAGGAGTTAACGTTTTTGGTGAGTCACAAGCAGTGTGCTGTAGTTGACTGGTGACAATTCAGTAACATCACATTGCTAGTTTCAAATTGTCCATAGTGGGAGTATTTCTACCATAGAAATAAAAAAACTCTACAATACAGAGCTTTTTATTGCTTATTTGTGGAGAGCCTGTTGATGAACATTCACCCTGCTGACCATAGACCATAGCTACTATATACCACAAGCTATATTCTATAGTGTCTTACAAACAAAATTTCTTATTATCTTCCCACCTCTCTGGGACATGGGCACTGTATTATTCCTATTTTCCTGAAGGGGAAACAGGATCTGGGAAGTAAAGAGACTGCTACCTGAGAACTCCTGGAAGATCTGGTCTTGAGACTCATCTTGCATCCTTCTCCTATTAGTGCATTGCCTTCCCCTGCATCCTCAAGGGATTGTCTGGAACCCTTGTTCTTTGCTGTATAGAAGTCAACTGGTTCTGAGAGAAGTTTGTCTTTCTGGTCCTCTTCATCTAGGATCTGTTGTTCTCTGCTGCTTCCCCCTCCTAAAGAATAGTCCAAGCCATGAGAGAAGGGACAGAGTGCTCTCGCAGTATTTGCTGGTGCATGAGCTCTGCCAAGATTGCACTGAAGCACACATTTGATGAATGAACTGCCTGAGGTACCCCAACATTGGTCCAACTCTGGTTGAGTATCTGCGCTGTGTAGACACTGTGCTAAGCATATATGGAGAAAAATGCCATGTATCTGAAAAGAACCCTTTATTGGAGTGTTTGCTATTTAATATGGGAAATGAGAGAGTAGCAGAAATGCCAGAAGAACACAGAGTGATGAGCTCCAAGGCATGGGCTAAAGGCAGCGTGGAGGAAATAGTTACTCCTGGCTGAGGTAGCAGGAAAGGGGCTGGGCCGTAAAGAAGGTGCTAGATTTAGAATGTGATGGTGCATGAGGCATTCCAGGTAAAGAGGCAGTGCATGCCAGGTAAAATCCAGGGTGGGGACCTGCAATGCATTCTGGGGAAACCCTCAAGTTGTGGGGAGAGGAATGTAGATGTGGAAACGGTCTGACAAAGGTCTGAGTCCCTGTCCTGGAAATCAATAACCCTTGGGCAAATTAAGTTTGCCAAACCTGTTTCTTTCATTCTTTTTAATTTTTCCAGAATAGATGAAAATACTAATATTCTTCATGAACTTTGTTTGGATTAGGAAAAAAATCTAATGTGTTTTAAAATGTTGAGTGACATTTTGAATAACAAAGAGGAGCCAGAGAACACCATTCAGTGCTCCCTTGCTCTCTTCTTGGACTCAGATGTGGTGGAGGACACGACTCATGGGCGGCCCAGGGAAAGCAATGTAGACATGAGGTCGGGCCCTGTCATGGAGGGCCTGGAATACAAGATCAAGGATTTCTACACTGGATGGCAAGTGAATGAATGTTTTGATTAGAAGTCGGCTGTGATCACAGCGGTATGTTTGGGAAATGAATTGTGTGAATAGGCTAGAGAAAGAAGCTGTAGGCTCCTGGGCTAGGGAGTGGGTGAGGGTGTAGTCTCCAGGGGGAAGTCCAAGTAGAGGAGGCACCTGTGGAAGGAGATACTTCAGAGAGTGACTGGCAGAGTTTGGGCACTAGTGGGATGTGGTCTGGAAAGAGGAGGACGGTAAAGAGTGTTACGCTTGGCCTTTCTGTATCTGCCTGCAGCCAAGTCAATCACTTGACTCATTCTGCATCTCCTTCCACTTCACACATGCTTATCTTGTCCTTACATTTACCCTTCATTATTATTGGGAGTTCCAGGACATCCCTGGAATGACTGGTGGAACACTCTTGGGCATTGGAAGGAGGAGCATGTTGGTAGTATAGGTCTGATGTGTCCGAGGTTATGGCCTATGCAGGAGAGTTAGAGCTACCCTTCCCAAGGCCACAGAATTCCTTCCATGATCACCCACGCTGAGCTACCACCCTCTGCTAGGCCCATCACTGTCATCACCTGGTCAACGCTTTCATGCTGTGGCTCACAGGGAGTATGGCTGCCTCCATGATAGTCACTGGAGTATGTTAGTATCACCACAGTGATTCTCACACATGGTTTGCCAAGAGGTTTATTTAACATCAGTTAATTTTTTGATACTTTCTGCCTTATGTCACTATATTCTTTTGTAGATTCTTGTTATCTAGCAGCATTTTCTTGAGACATATTCTCCCTCATTCACTTTCTTACCTCTATTGGTAACACATTTTGCCTAACAGACCAGGAGCTCTTTGCCTGTGTATCCTGTTTTGTCTCCATGCTCCTTCTACCTGAAAGACCCTGCTACCCTGCTTCTCCAGGGCACTGACATTAATTCAGTTGTTCCCTCCTCCAAGAGGCCTCCTCAGGTACCTTCATGTTAGACTGAGGAAGAGCTGGAAGTGTACACACCTGTTGGTCTGGGAAGAGTCAAGATTGCTAAACCCAGAATCTTCAGGGTCCCCTGCAAAAACATGTACTCATCATTGTGGGAATTAGTTCCTAATGGAATTACTATAGACTGAAAAACTAGAAGGGCTTGGACAAAACCTTCAGCAGAAGTCACATTTAAGGTATGGCAGAGGCATATGAGAGAGATTCATGATTAGGGAGGATGGGGAGCGGCCTGGGGAGGTGGAAAGCTATGATGTTCCAGGGAGAAGGTATTGCAGGGATGTAGGAGGGGTGGGGATTTGGTTTGTGGTTGCTATCTGAATCCTTGGGGCTTCTGAAATGATGTCCCCCACCCCACACCACTGCCATGGTAGTTCTATTCTTGAATGTGATAGGACTTGCAAGGCTAGAAAGAGCACTGGATGAAATGACAAACTAAGACATCAGCATTCTTTGATACCTTTTTTATGTCAGGTGTAGATTACCTATAATAATGCATGTTAAGCAGCAGCATGGGATGTGGCTGAGTATAGTTCCTTCTCCTTCATCCATTGAGAGAGAAATTTTGTTGCATGCCGAGGGTGTAATTTAAATTTCAAGGAGTAAAAGCCAAAGCTGAAGAAGTGGGGACATATTATTATAGAGAACCTTAATGGTGAGAGGAAGGAGAAGAGAAAGCAGTAGCTTGCAGGGGTAGTGGTGGCAGGGTTGGCGGAGGTGTCCAGGAAGGTTTGGATGTTATATTACTATTCTATAATGAGGTGAACCTGATCATGCTTTTAGACTGAGAGTAGCCAGAGGCAAGATAAAGAGGTGCCAATGGATAAGGCAATGTCTCCAAGGAGACCAGAGAAAATGAAAATACATTTGAGATTCAAGTGCAGAAGGAAGCCAGGGAATATAGGTACAGAGGTCACGTGAGGTGATAAGACCTCTCCTTAGGCAATTCTTTGTAGAAGGAACCAAGCTCCAGGACTCATCTTTGGGTATTAACCTTCTAGATGTCAGCTCTTCCCAGTTAACAACTTTTGCTTCTAGACACAAGAAAGAACTGAAGAGAGCCACAGCCTGGAGCCATAATTCTCTTTGAATTTGCTTGAAGGTTTGGTGGAGGAGAAATTAGTGCATTATGTCCAGACTTTGATATTTTCTTTGGGGATATCAATTTTTTAAAAAAATAGCTTCTCTGCTAAATCATCTCAGTTGAGATTTTCTCCTGGGACACCTTGGCCAGCAAGAAGGTGATCATTCTTCTTGGATCCAGTAGGGCCCTGAGCTTCTTGCTCCACTGAGGCCTCAGTTGAAAGACTCTTTAGAGATGATTTGATTCTTGTCAGGAATCCTACCCTAGGCTCTGTCTTAGCTCTGACCTACTTAGAGTTTAGATGAGGACAGAGTGCTGGTGATGGGGAAACAGGATTCTTGGCCTTTGACTGCCAAGTAACTAAAGAATGAGAAACAGCATCCTGTCTGCTCATGTCCTAGTTAAATTTCTTCTTCTTCAGATGCAGGTGCTTTCTTGGTGTCTGAGGAGGCTGGTACTATCACTCTTTCTCTAGCATCTCAAGATACAGCTCTATTAACTCACTTCCCTTTAATCTCTCACCAGACTAAAAAATGGATTGTGTTCTACCTTATTCCATCATTGCTCATGCTGTTCTTCCTTCCTGGAATGTTTTTTGTCGTTTATTTACCTTCAAAACTCTACTTTTCATTCACAGCCCAGCTCATAAACAATAATTCCTAGGGGAGACTCAGGTCAGACCCATGACTTCATTCTCTCCATGGTAGCTCTGTCCCTGGATGTGATGGGGCTTATGAGGCTAGAAAGAATACTAGATTAAAGGACAAACTAAGATATTGACATTCTTTGAGAGCTTGATTTATGTCAGGTGTAGATTACCTATAACAATGCATGTTAAACAGCAGTATGTGACTTCTCCTTTATCCAATGAGAGAGAAATTTAGTTACATGCTCAGGGCGTAATTTAAATTTCAAGGAGTGTAAGTCAAAGCTGAAGAAGTGAGGGAAGGGCCCATCCAACAGGATTTCAGGGAAGTATTGAGAATAAAACCATTGTAAAGCAAGAATCATGTATATTTTAGGTACTCAGCTGATGTGGATTTGTATCTTCTCAGCTTTGTTTCCTTTGACTTTTAGGTAGAACTATTGATTCCTCCTCCACAAAGCTGTTGAAAAGAGAGACAACTATGTGAATGTATCTAGCACATGATAGGTGTTACCTAGCAGCACTTCTTGAGACCCATTCTTGTTAACAGCATCTCCTTTCTGTCTTTTTTTTGGTGATGCATCCAGGAACTTGTTGAACTCTGATCCCGACTCCCCCCTCAACTGAGTCACAATGGTGAACCATGCCAGGCCCCCTCTCACTGCTTGCTGGCTACTTGATGCCAGGCTTGCTGGCTGGGTAGGCATTCTTGGCCTGTTGGCAGCCATTACACCTAGGCCCTGGTCTTAATGAAAACTTACCTTCTCTAGTCCCACTTTATTTCTTGTCCTGTTGAATACTTTGGCCCTTGAGATTTTGTTTTAGAAATAGATTTCAGGCTTAGCTCTGGCTGTTTTGGAGGTCAGGTTGCTTGACTCTGAGTTTATCAGGGGAGATCTGTCACACATTTCCAAATCATCAAGACAGCTTAGTGTCTGCAGTCCAAGCACAAGGGTTGACAAATTGGTTTTTCAGCTCATCTGCAAACAGCAGCTACTGTGGGGTTAGGCCTTCTCCTCAGACCTTATTTATTTTATTCCTTCCCCAAATGTAAAAAATGATGTTTCTGGTAGCTCTGCATGCCATTAACTAATGGAAAACTCAGTGACTAATTGTGCTTGAATCTGGTGAGCAAGTGAAATTAATTGTCCTTGCAGAGACTGGCTCCTAAGGACTTGGGTGGGGGGGACAAGCAGAAATGCAGGCATGCAAAGAACCAACCATAGGAAAATGTGGAGCTTGATCAATCAAGTCAGACCTCCAGGATTTAATGGGTGCTCACAATATGCTCAGATGCGTGTCTCATAGCTTTCTGTAACTTGGACATCCATGCCTTCCCAGTTTCCACCTGTCGGCCGGGGCCTAGGAGAGGCTCATCAGACGGTGCATCTCCATTATGATGTGTTTGACTGCAAAGTTCTAGGCTTCCTTCCTCTAGTTGAGATGCCTGTGAGCAGAATATGAGCTGAGGATTCTTGCACAAATGGTTTATTGGGTGGAGGAGGGCATCTTGGGAGAAGCAGAATGAGGGAAACGGGGTAACGCAGGGGAAAAATTACTAAGTAGGAATCTGATAGCAGCTAGAAACTAGCTCCAGTCTATTCCCACAAAAGCTCTGGAGTGCAAATTGCCCCACAGAGTTGGTCCTACCCTCAGACAAATGGTCTGCCTTTGATACTCCTGTGCTCCTCCTCAGTGGTTGGCTGTGGGCTGTCTAGTGCAGAGGAGATGGCCAGGGATCAATTCTAGGGGCTGTAACTCTCCTCCATAGAGGTCAATGTTTCTGAACCATTAGCAACTGACACTCACTGGAAGATTGGGCACATCCTTACCAAACGTGTTCCAGGCTGGGCACCAACAATATCTGCTGCAGATCTGGCTGATCTTCCTTCCATGAGCAGGGTATACCCGTGTTCTTTGCTGCCATGAAAATCCTCCTGCTGGAGCTGATGATCCCTGTGGGATTGCCCAACCTTTTTAGTGAAAACCACCTGGCCACAAACAGGACAGGAGGCAGATTTTGCCAACTGCCCTTTGACCAAGCCCAAGAATCTGAACCCAGGGCCTGACTGTGGATCCTGTTTCTAATCACAGCTTCATACACAGGTCTCAGCCCTCGCAGGGTGCCCGGAGCACTTACAGCACCTCACTGTGGACTTCTGACATGGACTCCACCCTTGCCCTCTGAAATTTGCCTAATGGGTCAAGAACCAAACCTATCCTTCTTGTGAACACTTGAAACTGGTGCCTACAATTTTGTCTGTGAGGGCTTATGTCATACTGGGCTCTGCAGCATTTTTATGCCTGGGAACCCACTGGACACTGAAAGGATATTCTCTCTGAACTTTGAATGTTGAAATCACTGTACTTATGATCTCCTTCTGTTTGGGATACATAAAGACAAGAAAAGAGGTAGGGGGCTCAGTCTCTATTGTACAAACACACTTTAAGTAACTTCTTTTCTCATTTTTCAGATATCTTCCTTAAGGAACTTGAGGCATAGTAGGCAGAATTGGATCAAAGACCCTCCCCCCACCAAATGACACAAATACAATGTTATTCCTCAAAGCAACATTCCCCACCAACAGTCATCCTGAATCCCTTCTCTAGGTTTCAGTTTCTGCTGCATTACATTGCCCGAGGACGAGTTCTTCATTCTCTCTTAACCTGAGAGGATTTGGGATGAGTAGTGGGGTGGGAGAAGAGGAAGAAGAGAAGGGCCCTGACATTCTAGAGCCTTAAATGACATCATGCAAGGTCAGTTCTAATTCGAATGTGCCTCATCACTCCCTCCTAGCCCCATCGCTCACATATGTGCTGCCCCAGGGTAGACACTATTGTTAGTTTCTTCCAGACTCTTCAATAGTGTGAATAATTTCTGAAAACTTTCCCCGGGAATAGGTTTCTTTTTTCTGGGTAATTTTCCTAAGAGGAAATGACACAAACCAGCAGCATTGAGCCTGATGGACGGTCTCTTATCTCCTCCGAAACAGCTGTAAAGCCATTGATAGTGCATTGAACATGAACCCAGAAATGAGCTCTAAAAAATAATTTCCAATAAACTCCAGTGGAATATATCAGCAGTTTAAGCAGAACGATTTTCTAAATTTCTGAACTTCATGCCCAGGATTTGTCCTACATATGTCTCCTCCTGGGATAAAGGACCTAGTGTGTTTTTTGGCTATGATTTGCATGAATAATGACTGAGCCTTTCATTAGCATACACTGGGTGTGTCAGTGGCAGGTAATCCATTTGACTCTGCTATGTCTGGATTTATGCAACACTTAAAAAAATAAAATTACAGTGCTTACTTTTCCTGTATGCTAACTGCTGTGGCAGAAAGGACAGGTGATATGGTTCTGCCAAATAGTAGCTCTGTGATCCTGAGTAACCCTTAACCTCTCTGAGCCCCCAAATCCTCATCTTTCTAATGGAAATAGTTCATTGACATTGATTTCATAGGATAGTCATCCTGACAGTCAATGTAATCTATAAGATGGTTCCTGGAATATTTTTAAATGTCATAGGAAATATAAGCTTTTACAATCCATCCGTCTCTAAAGTAAGAATCTTATAATTTGTCTTTCTTGAACTTTGAGCTGTGCGGCAGGGTATGCTAAAGCTGTTTTCATTCATTTGACTTCTTCTTGACACACATTTAAAAAAATTTTTTTAATTTGAAAGATGGGTACAATTCAGGGGTAGGTATACAAATGGTCATTGCACAGGTAAAGTTTGGGCCTCACTTTGGTCCCCACTTCACCTGGTTTGATATCAGGTACCCTTATTGATAAAGTGTGGCTTCCTCCTCCCCTGGCAGTTTCTCACTACTGCCAATCCTTTTCTTATATTTTTATGATAATTTCTTAGGCACTTGGTCTGCAGAGGATTTTCTGAGGGACATCTAGAACCAGATGGAGAAAGACACGGGCTTTGACCTCTAGGTGAATACAGAGGAGAGCAGACAAGTTCACAGTTTTTTAGCTCAGGCAAGTAGCAGTATAAAAACCAAAGAAGAGGCCCATAGAAAAGGGCAAGCTCACTGATTCAACCAGAAAGGTGGATAGAAGGAAGCATGAAGGATGTCAAATCTGAACTGGGACAGGTATGGCAACTAGAGCAAACGGAGAGATGTGGGAAAGAGGAACTAACAATTTGTAATGGAATGTTAAAAAATTGAGCTATTAATTAAGAAGAGTGATCTGAGGGAATTATTTTTCAGGTCCAGTCCATTTCAATAAAGCAAATATTGCAATAAATTGAGTCGCGAGAATTTTTTGGTTTCCCAGTGTATATAAAAGTTATATTTACACTACACTATAGTTTATTAAGTGTTCAATAGAACTATGTCTTAAAAAATGTATATACCTTAAGTTAAAAATACTTTATTGGCTCTGCAAAGGCATATGGAATGGCATAATGAACACTGGAAACTTAGAGGGGGAAGGGTGGAAAGGGGGAAGGGATGAAAAATCACCTATGTGCACAGGAGTGGAGGGTACACTTGAAACCCAGACTTCTTCTCCACTATGCAATATATCCATGTGACCAAAAACCATTTTTACCCCTAATGCTATGGAAATTAAAAAAAATTAAAATAAAAAAATACCTTAAGTACTTGCTAAAATGCAAATTGATCACCTGAGCATTCAGTGAGCTATAATATTTTTGCTGGCGGAGGATCTTGCCTAGATATTGGTGACTGCTGATTGATCAGGGTGGTGGTTGCTAAAGGTGAGAGTGGCTGTGGCAATTTCACAAACTAAGACAACGGGGAAGTTTGCCACATCAATGAACTCTTCATTTCTCAAAATACTTCTCTGTAGCATTTGATGCAGTTTGATAGCATTTTATCCACAGTAGAACTTCTTTGAAAACTGAAGTTAATCCCCTCAAATCCTGCCACTACTTTATCAATTAAATTTATAAAATATTCTAAACCTTTTGTTGTAATTTCAATAATATTTACAAAATCTCCAGGAGTAGATTTCATCTCAAGAAACTTTGTTCTTAACAGCAAGCTCTCATTCATTCAAGTTGTATCATGAGATCGTGGCAATTCAGTCACATTTTCAAGCTGTACTTCTAATTTTAGTTCTCTTGCTATTTTCACCACATCTGAAGTTACTTCCTCCACTGCAGTCTTGAACCCCTCATAGTTAAACGTGAGGTTTGGAATCAAATTTTTCCAAACTCCTGTTAATGTTGATAGTTTTACCTCTTCTTATGAATCACAAATATTCTGATTTTATGATTGAATCACAAATAGCACCTAGGATAGTAACTTGTTTTCAGAAGGTTCTCAATTTAGTTTGCCTGATCCATCAGGGGAATCAGTATCTATGGCAGCTATATGAAGTGTGTTTCTTAAATGACAACATTTGAAAGTTAAAATTATACCTTGATCCGTGAGCTGAAGGATGGTTGTGTTAGCAGGCATGAAGGCAAAATTAATATCCTTCTATATCTTCATCAGAGCTCTTGGGTTACCAGGTGCATTGTCAGTAAGCAATAATACAAAGGAATCTTTTTTTTCCCCCTGAGCAGTTCTTAAAAGTGGGCTTAAAATATTTAGTGAACCATGCTGTAAACAAGTGTGCTGTCATCTAGATTTTGTTGTTCAATATATAGAGAACAGGCATAATAGATTTATCATAATTCTTAAGGGCCTTAGGATTTTGAGAATGGAGAATGAGCACTGGCTTCAACTTAAAGTCATCAGCTGCATTAGTCCCTAACAAGAGAGTAAGCTTGTTCTTTGAAGTTTCAAAGCGAGGCATTGACTTTTTCTCTCCAGCTTATAAAGACCCAGAGGACATCTCCTTCTAATAGAAGGTTATTTCATCTGCATTGAAAACCTGTTGTTTATTATAACCACCTTCATTTGTTATCTTAGCTGTATCTTCTGGATAACATGTTGCAACTTCTATACCAGCATGTGCAGCTGTACCTTGAACTTTTATGTTATGAAGAGGGCTTCTTTCCTTAAACCCCATGAATCAACTTCTGCTAACTTCTACTTTTTTTCCCTGCAGCATCCTCACCTCTCTCAACTTCATATAATTGAATAGAGAGTTAGGGCCTTGATCTAGACTAGACTTGGATTAAAGAATTGTTGTGTTGATTTTCTATCCAGACTACTAAAAATTTCTCCATATCAGCAATAAGGCTGTTTCACTTTCTTATTATTCATGTATTCACTGGAATCACAGTTTTAATTTCCTTCAATAACTTTTTATTTGCATACACAACTTGGCTAACTGTTTGGCTCAGTAAGCCTGTCTTGGTTTTCAACACATCATTCTCACTAAGCCTAATCATTTTTTGCTTTTAATTGAAAGTGAGAGATGTGCTACTCTTTCTTTTACTTGAACACTTAAAGGCCACTGTAGGGTTGTTACTCTACCTAATTTTAATATTGTTGTGTCTCATGAAATAAGGAGGCTTGAAGAGAGGGAGAGGTGGAGCAGTCAGAACACACACACCATTTACTGATTAGGTTCACCATCTTATATGGGCACAGTTCATGGCCCCAAAACAATTACAATAGTAACATAAAAAATTACTGATAAAAGATCATTCAACAGATATGACAATCATGAAAAAAGTTTGAAATACTGCGAGAATTACCAAAAATGTGACACAGAGACAGGAAGTGAGCACATGCTGTTAAAACAAAAATAGTGCTGATAGACCTGCTCTATACAGAGTTGCCACAAACCTTCAATCTGTAAAAAACACAATATCACAGTATTTGTAAAGTACACTAAAACAAGATTTGCTATACTACCATAGTCAGGTGACAGGGAAAGAAGCTGATCTAAAAGGGTGTCAGTAGGAATGAAAAGAATGGGTGATACTGGCAGTAGAATTCTGTTGATTAAACATAACAGATGTAGAAAAAGAAATTAATAAAGAGTCCTAAAACTTTATATTAGGGGGATTGAGAGGATGGCAGTGTTCTTACAAGAAATAGAGAAGTTATAAAGTGATTTGGTTTTGGAAGAAGAGGGTTGCCTGATGGCATTCTCAGAGCAGAAGATGCATGTTTTGGCATCCAAGAGACACTTGTTATAGCCCTGTGTGTGTATGAGGGCCTGAAAGTGAGGGAGAAGTAGCAGACCATCTGTGAGTTGGTGGACTGAGGCACAGCAGGTAGAGGAGAGTGTGCAAACAGCAATAAAGAAGAGGTGAAACAGTGCATTGTCGAGGTGGGCAAACAGGGACAGGGCAGTTTCCAGGTAGTGGTGGTCTATGACACAGCAAGACTGAGGACCTCATGGGCTGAAGGGTGGGAATAGGAGCTGGCTGACCCAAGCAGAAGTGAAGATGCAAGGTCTGAGGGGGCTTCAAGTGACTCACAGGTGCTTCTTGTGCTTCAAGTCATTTTTGATTTCATCTTTATAGACCCAAGGGACTATGCCTTAACATTCTTTTTTGTCTATACGCCATTTTAAACATCTGTTATTATTTCTGACCCTTTTCCTGAGGTATCTTTCTTGCTTAGTTTCTCTTTCTTGTAAAGCAGTGTTCTATCAGTTAATTATTCAAGACTGAAATTCTTGTCACAGGGGTAAAAATCCGCATTACACTGTTTCTAATACAGTTAACTCAGTGTTTAGTACCCATTTCAGAGTCTTCCAGTCTTTGAATTGTCTATACAACAAAATTTCACAAGTAAATTCACAATAACTCTGTTTTCCTGAGATGGAGAAAGTTGCATGAAATAAAATAAAGGAAGTTTTCTTTTAAAGGACTTTTTGAAGTCTTTACAATCTTATGCATCATAATTTTCCAAGGAAGGTATCCTGTCCAACATTTCCCAAATGTATTCATGATTAAACTCTCTTTTAAAAAAATCGAAAATATTTATTTCTAAATGAAAAATACAAGAAAGACAATTCAATAACTTGAAAAACATTTTCACCACATTTTAAAAGGAAACAAAATACCTTTTTATAATGCAGTTGTGTCAGTTTTCCTCACTGTAAGCCCAAACACAGCCAAATACGCTGCTGCATGAAGAGCAGAAAATGAGCCGGAACAGCCTGCTTTCCCCAAGCTGAGTTCATTGATTGCTTATGCTTCAGGCTCAGACGTTGCAAAGTAAACTTGGATTAAAAAAATGTTTCGTTTTAGCAATCTAAGTTATTGCATGGAACAAAAGTACTGAAGATGGCTTCTGGTTGGGGCAGGACACAGAAGGGGGTCTCAGGATCAGATTCATCTGGGGATGGGAGCCATAGCACTTCCCTAGACAGTCTGATCTAAGGAGCAGTCAGATCAGGGTCCATGAAGCAGGTAAAGCCATGAAAATTAGGGTCAGGAGTCAAGCTAGAGACTCAAGAGGAGGCTGTGAATGGAAAACGGGTCAGGAGCCAGTAGATAGGTGTGTGGGTGTGGAGGATGAAGCCAGGGGATACAGAAAGTGTGAACTTTGCTGTATGTGGGTATATTTTGCTGCTTATTTAATCCAACCAACTAGTCCACACTGGAAATCATTTGCCTTTTATGCCTCAGAGGAGCCTTGGGAACCCTCAGATCCCCAGTTCACCCCTGTGTTATAATAATTACTTCCCCATGGGCAGTGGTTGTGAAAAAAAGGTGTCATCTGTAAAGTGCTCTGCATAGTGCCTGGCTCATGGGGGCCCTTAATAAATAGGGGGCCCCCATGCTCCACCTCTACATATCCCATGGCTCTATCTGGGGTAGACTTGGTGAAGTCAAAGACAATGCCCTGGATTTGGGTAATGGTCATGAAATCGCCAGTGGACATGGAAGACAAATTTTGGTTAGGGGACATGTTTGTTTAGGCTTGGAGTGGGGAATACTGTGATTAGCCATGTGTTGTCCTCTACTGGAATCGAGGGAGTTCCAAACTTGGATAATGCTTTTCAAACATCTGGCTTTGCCAATACAAATTCACAGGGTTGCTGACATGTCCTCCATGTTACTTTTTTTTCTCTCAGACCCATTGACCTGAAAGCTAGACCATTTGACCACACTCCATTGTCCTGACTTAGTTTCTAGACTTAACAAGGAAGGATCATGAGCTGTTGAGAACACAGCAACCAAAGCGACTTTTTGATATGCCAAGCTGACCCTGAATGGGTGACCTTCCTTCAGAAGCACTGTCTTACTGCCATTGCTGAAGTGTGAGATAAAGTCTGCCTTTAAGCAGTGGCAGGTTTTGTAGCAGTCCCTTAGGCGTTGTGCAAAGTCCACTGAGTGTGGGCTGAGAGTCCTGGCAGACTCATTAGCTGTGTGTCCTTGGACAGTGACTTTTTTTTCTAGGCCTCATTTTCTTGGTCTATAAAATGAAGGAATTTTTCAAGATTTCTAAACTTTCCTCCCACTCTGACAGCTTGTGAGCTTATCAGCAAGTTAGGTCTAACTCTAGTATTTCACAGTAGTTTCTAGAGAACATTTCAGAAGTGGCTTCCCTTGACTCAGCACACTAAGAAAAGCAGGCTTCACTTTGGGGTCAAGAATAGGCACATTTTCTTTCTTCCAATTCAGGGCTTCATACTGAGAGGACAAACTTCAGCATACAGATGCCCACTCAAGGGTAGTTTTACACACACACACACACACACACACACACACACACACACAGTCATGGCCACTTCTCTGTTGCTCACACACAGAGGGAATCTGCTATCTGCCTGTCCTCTTTGTGCATTGCTCTCTCTTCTGGTCCCTTTTTATGGCCAACAAGGGCCATAGGCTAAGGCTGTATTTCCTTCCCTGGGGTCCCTTTCAGAGCTTCCTTCTGGAAGCATTTCCAGTCTCCTATGTCTTACAGACTGTGGGATGTGCATGCCCGATGCCCTCATGCAGCTAATGTGCCTTATCTCATAATAACAATGATCACAACTCACAGCAGGTTAGCAGGGGATTTTACTCTGAAAGTGAGGAGAACTCAGCAGGAAAGATGGTGTGTGATTATTGCATAACTGGCCTTTGCCTGGATCTCAGAGATGGTGGAATGGTGGGTGCTCTCTCAGTGAGAGCACTGACTCAGCCTGAATTGATGGAGAAGTAGAGAAAGTGATACCTTTTCCTGGGGAGGGGGCAAGTTGGGTCAGAGAGCCAGAGCAGCAAGCTACTGGACCAGTTATCAAGGCGGACGGTAATGACATGCATATCAATGGGATGTGCTAAGCTTGTCACTCACTGATTCACAAAGTCTTTGTTGACCACCTACCATGGGCCAGGTGCTGTGCTTAGTTCTGGGAACACATAGGAAAAAAGTAATGAGTGTATTTATGAGTTTAAGCACAGGAGTATGGTGAGGAGTGCATGTTTAGCAGCCAGATTGTCTGAGCTGACATTCTGCATTGATATTAAATAAAAATGTGACTTTGGGCAAGTTAATTAACATTCTGGGCTCCAGGTTCCTCTTCTGTAGATTGAGAATAACACTAGACCCTTTCTAAAAGGGTTATTCTTTATTATGTTAAGAACAGTGCCTCATACATAGTAAGCACTCACTTCTTTTCTTTGTTTTTATTCTTGTTTGTTTGTTTGTTTTGAGTTGGAGTCTCTGTCGCCCAGACTGGAGTGCCGTGGCACACTCCTGGCCACCGCAGCCTCGACCTGCTGGGCTCCAGCGATCCTTACGCCTCAGCCTTCCAAGTAGCTGGAACTACAGGCACGCGCTACCATTCCTAGCTAATTTTTTATTTATTGTAGAGATGAGGTCTCGCCAAGTTGCCCAGGTGGGTCTCGAACCCGCGGGCTCAGGCAATCCACTCACCTTGGCCTCCCAAAGTGCTGGGATTACAGGCTGAGCCACTGAGCCCAGCCTGTTTTTATTCTTAAAAAAAAAAAAAAAAGGCCTAACAGCCTATTCCGGGAACAAGCATATAGTTTGTGTGTGTGTGTTTGTGTGTGTAAGACACTTTGATTAAGGAAAAAGGCACTATACATCAGGATACCTGTCCTAAGCTGGGAGTCACAGAAGATGCCGGGGGAAGTTCTCCCAGAATGAACAGCAATGAAAGATAGGCAGATCTTCGAGAGGTTAGATGTAGGTGCTGATTTACATCCAGGACAGTCAGGCGCATGTTCATGTAACCATGTTGCCACTTTGGCAACACTAGGAGCTGGAGGGAGGGGTCTCTTCTGCCATTCTGCTATTAATGAGACTCGACTCTTCTCTGTGTGTCTGCTCCTCTCTGTCTCTGCTTAGTTCTCTCTTTACTGTCTAATGAATGTTCTCTGCATTTTCCTGAACCAGGACAGTGGCACTGATGTTGGAGGAGAAGGGAGATTCGAGAAAGATTGGGGGGGGGCTCACTGGATCCCTCATTGTTGGTACATGTCAGGTGGAAGAAAGGTTGAAGTGAGGGGCAGAACAGCTCAGGGCCTGGGTGGATGGGGATGCCCAAACCTGACATGATGTATTCGGGAGAGGAGTCAGCTTGGGTGGGCATGATGAGGTCCAGCTGGGACCAGGTAAGTGATAGATGCCCATGGATGCCCAGATGGAGATGCTCAGCAGATAATGACAGTGTGGAAGCTCAAGATGAGCTGGGTCACATCATCTTTGGTACCTGAAATCAGGGAATACAGCACAGTTGGCTGCTGAATTTATTGATTACAATGCTGATTTATTGATTACAATGAAATTGACCTAAATAAGACAATGTAAACATGGGCATCTCTAAAATAATCCACCATTTTCTCATGCCTTACAGGCTAACCCAACCAAATCTCTTACTTTTCCACCCAAAGTTGCCAATACCTGCCCCCCTCTAGGGAGACAAGACTTTCTGGCTGGGAAGTCAGAGTCCCAGTGAGCCCTCTGCTGGTGGGAGGAGCCCAAGCAGGGATGTCCCTCCAGAGGGACATACTGACCCTGGAGGGTCCATACCCACCAAGAGAACTGTTCCAGGATTGGTCCCCTGGGAAATGCCTGTTCATTCTATTCTGGTTCATGCCTCCTGTTTTATCAGAGCAATGTGAGGGAATGGTTTTAGTCAAACTTGGTTTTGAATTCTAGCTGAGCCATTGATTAACCATACTGGGCCTCAGTTTCTCACTTAAGTGGCACCACTTTGTCTCTCTCAGTATATTCTAGAAATTGAGTGCATAATAAATATTCATTCAATATTAACTCCTCCCTAGACTGTATCGGGGGACGTTTGCAAAAGTGATGGTGTAGTTCTTTACAAAAGAAGTGGAACATCAGATATTTCCTCTTTGTCTAGTTTTTTTGTTTGGGTTTGGGAGGCATTTATCAGAATCAGAGCCTTGACCTCCAGGGATGAACTATGCACACCATCCACCCTCCCCTTGAGGAATTATGCTGATCTTGCCTGGCAATGTGCCTGCATTCCTGAGAGCCTGGAGATGCATATTTATGTATTTCCAGTCATCACCCCGAGAGCTCAGATTTTCCTGTCCTTGGTGTCACTTTAATTAATACACTCTCGTGTGCTGGGTGACAAAATTAGGTTGCAGGGGTGGCAGGCATTTATATCACAAAGGCAGAGGGAAAAAAGGTGTTTTGCACCATTTTCCTTCTTAAGCTCCATTATTAATCTTTGCAATCAATACTCCTTTATTTTTGGCTCTAGAAGACGGTGGGGTGGAATCAGACTGTCAAGCAATTTAAGACCACATCTGCATAAGTAATAGAGATGGCTTGTACCTTTCGCTCTAGGTGAAAACACGTGTCCCCAGCCAGATGTGGCAGGGCCGGGCTCTGTGATTCTCATGCCAACTTTATGATATGTTTGATTTAGGTAAAGTGCCTGGAACCTTCTGGGACTAAGTTGTTATTAAATACCATCTGCAGTTTTCACTTTAATTAATATCATAAGAATTAGGATCTCATGTTTTAATTATCATGTTAACCCTTTAGGATCCTGGGAAGAAGGAAGAAAAAGTGAAAGGGTGGACAAGAGTGACTCTTTAGAGGGCTTTGGATTTGTAGGTTGATGTCCTTTGTCCTGAGCTCCAGAGCTCCGAGTGTGTGGATTGAGGGTTGGTCATTGTCCAGGTGTGACTCTGGGTGTGCTGGGATTTGCTTACATGGAAAGGAAACTGTAGTGTATTTGCTCTAGATAAAGCATCTACTGAAATATCTGTCAGACCCATTTCCCTGTAAGGAAAATTGCCTCAACAACAACAGCAGTATTATTAATAATAGTTATAATAATGACATGAACAATGAGTATCATTTATTGAAAAAACACTATTTTGCTTTATTATACAATATACTATGTACTCTCTCTCTCTCTCTGTGTGTGTATAGATATATGTATATAGTGTTTTGCACAATGCAATTATGTGTGAGAAACTGCCTAAGTGCTTTCCATAAATTACCTCATTTAAATTTTAGCCACATTAAGCTATTATTGTCATTGAGGAAACTGAGACAGAGAGCCAGTTTACACAACTGGCATGTAGCAGAACTTGGATTCAGATGTAAGCTTGTTTGAATCAAAGCTAATGCTTTTCATGGTTACATATCACTTAATAAAATATTCACATTGAAAAGTTGAAAGGAAAGTATTCAAGTATAGAGGGGACCTTATATGCCCTCCTGGGTTTCATTTCCTTTGAGGGAAATGAAACCTCAGATTCTGATGTCTCTCCCACTGCCACTTCCAAGGTGCCCATGGTTGCGGCTTCAAGCTCAGCTCTCAGCGAAGAGACTGAATTCATTACTTAGGTTCCCCAAGCACAGCTAAGGCTGGATGGAACTTTGACAATACTTCATCAAATCATACAGGATAATAAGACATGAATACATTCAGACATTACAAGTGATAAAAAACTGAAAACATAGATTGTAAAATCTAAGATGTAAGATTAGTCTCAAAGTACTGTTCTAATTCCAAGGAAAGAACTTTCTGGAGTCAGGCGCCACTAGGCAGAAATCTTTGCTTATCCCTTTCCAACTGCAGGGCCACAGGTGTCACCTATTCCCTATACCTTGACTTCTTCATAGGGACACAGTTCAACTCACCACAGGGGGAATGTCTTCAGCAGAATTTTGAAGGTAGTGATATGTAATCCAAGACCTGGAATATGAGGAGTTGGCCACATGCTTGGAAAGGAGAACTGTTCCATGTGGCAGATGGGAAGGTCCAGAAGTGAGTGAGATCATTATGGGCTTGGAGAACAAAATATTTCATTGGATACAACACAAAGTATAGGATGGTAGCTGGAGGACTAAGTGAAGACATGTTTTGCAAGGCCAGAAGAGTTGTATTTGGAGAGGTCGCTTCATCCTGAGGGAGTAGGGAACCATGAAAGATTTATCTAGACAGTATCATGGTCAGAATTTATCACAGCCTTCCACAAAGAATCTTGTCACAGCTGTGACAGAATATGGTGCTTTCTATAACACAGTGCAGCACTATTCTAATCGTCCGCATTTCCTTGTCAGGCCCGACATCAGGAAAATGCTGTACATGGCTCAGTTTAGGCATGGGGAAAATATGGCCTCTTCCCCAGAGAGGAGTACTGTGGTTTGATAGGAGAATTGAGTTTGTCTTTGGGTGGCATTGACCATGTTGGGTGGGTGGAGTATTATGGGAGGTTGATGGGGATCAAGTGTGCAGGACTGAGAAAGGTGGGGCTCCATTGGATAGTCCCACTCACTGACCCCTTGCTGGCTCACTGCCTCCTTTTATTGTGGTCACTTGGTCCTTGAAGCCTCTTATCCTTGCTTCCGAGCCCTCTCCTACCTAGTGGTCCCCTCAAGGTAACCACTCTCTGGTCCTTTTACTTTCATTTTTCCAGCCTGTTTGGCTAAATCCATGTAGAGTATTTCTAGAAATATATTTGCAGAGTGCTGCAAACATCCCTGCTTGTTTATCTGACTAGAGCCTCCAGAATAGAAGAAAAGATTAAGACATGGATCAGGCAGTGAGATGTGTGACTTATACATCATTCATCCACTCAGACACATCAGGATGCAGTGCTTACTGAGCGGCTCTTGGAATCTGGGCATAAATACACAGGTACAGCCTGATTCTGGTGCAGCCAGCTCTGAATCCTGGAAAACACAGGAGGCAGTCTCCATTCTGCCTAACCTGAATACCCTGTGAATGTGGCAGAAGGGAGACATTCCAGGGAGAACCTTGTTTCTGGCAGATACAGCAGTCTGGAGAGACAGCAAGCACAGAGAGCACCATCTTTGAATGGTGTTCATTCTGTTCACCCACATTTCCCTATTAGGCCCTGACATCAGGAAAATGCTATACATGGATCAGTTCAGGCATGGGGGGAATGTGGCCTCTTCTCCAGAGAGGAGTGCTGTGAGATGCTCATATTTTCTTGAAGTGTGGCAGGCAGCTTCCACCTTAAATTCACCATTAACTCTCCTTGCTGGAAGTCTCCCTTGCCCCACTGAGGAAGGGGTTGTCTTTGCTTTGGATCTCTGGCTAATTTTTGTGTATTGTCATTTATCTCAAGGTGCTGTGGGGGGGGGGCAATATTATGTTTCTAAGTCAGAGAAGCCTATAGTAGCCTGAGTTGATGGCTTTGAAGGTGGTTAATTTGCTCTGCCCCATTGGGTGCAGTGTGGCTGCAGCCTGGTGTGACATGGAGACAAGCTCCTTGGACCCCTGCTTCTGAGGAGGTGGCTGCCAGTGCCCTGCAGGGGCAAAGCTCCTGGTCTCTGAACAAACTAGATTTTAATCATCAGCAGTCTGCTTTTTGTGACATCCTCCCCACAGTAGCTCCGAGTCCCAAAAGACATTGCAAAATGAGATTCCAGTTTTCAGAGAAAACTGCCATGTTTCAGAGAAAAAAGTCCACAGTGCTTCTTTGCTGTAGGAGAGAATCCTAAACAAGATAAGGTTTTTAGTTCCAGCCCAGGCCATAGAATCATGAAATATCACAGCAGGAAAAGATCTGATAGATCATCTTGCCCAGGGGTTTCCATTGCAAATGTTTACAGGGCTTAGCAGAGAATGTCAATGTCAATGTCTGTCTGAGACAAAAGAGACTACCAAGCCTGTGATGACCCAGAAATCATATGCCCAGGATAAAAAATACAAATTCAAGGCAGACAAACCCTGGGTTAGCCAACCAGCCACTTCTGGACTGGTCATGCAGACTGACAGTTTACGACCATGGTCACAGCATAATTTTCTTGTTTAATAGTTGGTATGACTGAGGCTTGTAACAATAGTTAACACTAAATGTTTCCCATGGGCTGGCAGTATGCTCAGTGATTTGCCTGAATTCCCTCAATCCCTGAATACTGCTGTCATATGGATGAGAACACTGATGCGCAGAGAGTTTAAGTAGCCTGTCCAAGGCCACAGAGCTAGCAAGTAGTAGAGTGATATTCAGAATCACAGTCTGACTCCAGTGCCCAAGATCTGAAACCCTGCCCTACCTTGCACTCCAGTATGAGTGCTCTTTAGAGCAGGGAAGTGCTGTGCTCCTTGAGTAGGTCCCGGACCCCAGGCCCTGTTTGATATCACTTGAACCAGACCGTGTTGCTTACTTTGCATTTGTTTGTTTGTTTGTTTTCTCCTGCTTCTTAGGAGGTTTAAAGTGTAGAGCCAGATTTTGCAGCCAGAACAGACTGGTACTGACCAGCCGTAGGATCCTGGGTGAGTTGGTGTGAGTCTCCTCTTCTTGGGGACCTTAGTCAACTCTAAGGTTCCTGAGAATGAGGACTGGGATAGCTTTCTCCCAGGGTTGTTATAAGGATCCCATGAAAGAGGGGATAGCACTAGGTCTAGATATGTTTGGATGCCCCCAAATGCTTGTGTCCTTCTGTGTACTTTCCAACAACCTTTCCGCAGTGTTTTTATCTCATGCTTCGTAGCTGGGTGTTTTGCTCCCATCAGACAATTGCTGTTGGACACTGGCAGAGTTTTCCTGGATGTCTTGCCCAAACCCTAAAAAGTTAATGGGATGAATAATTACCTCAAAGAACAAGAAACAGGACCGTGCTATCTCCTGCCAACATCCTGGTGCTGCAGCTGTAGATAATGTTGCTCTGACTGGGTCACAGGCGGGCTCCCAGTGATCCCTGCCTGGGGAGTGCAGGCACCTGCAGCAGACAGTCTCTGTTACTGGCCAGAAAGAGCGCCAGGTCACGGCTATTTGGCTTGTGGAGCTCTTGGGATGGCGTGGCTGGCTCCTGGCTTTGCTAATGTGCCACAAGAACCTTTTGTCCAAGAGAAAACCAGCTGTAACTGAATGGTATATGGCAAGGACATCTCTACTGGAGCTTGTGTGAGAAGATATCGCAGGCATCTTGGAGATGCAGGTCTGGAGAAGCTTGGCATCAGACAGCTCAGTAAGCTTAATCTGGCCCTGGCATGGACCAGCTCCAGAAATCTTATAATTTCTTCATCTATAAGATGGGAGGAATAACTCATCACAAAAGGTCATTCTGAGATGAAATGAGCCAGCCCATGTAACAGCATTTGGTACAAAGTAAGACTCCTTCCACCCTCTGAACTCAAACAAGATTCATCAGTGATAGAATACACCTTTTTCCTCTCAATTCCCTTTCCTAACCTTTCTGTCAGTCTATATCCTTGCTAAAGTGATTTTTCTGCAAACTGATTCAGAACAGCTAGCATCTTGTAGCTTCACATTTAATTACAGTTGGTTTTGCATTGTTCAATAACTGGCTCGTGTGTACTAGTATTTTGCCTCCAGCTGTCCCATAAGGGAAGGGCCTGAGTCTGTTTTCTTGCACCATGAGTGCTGTCTGTTCAGACATAAACAAGCTTGGGCAGGCACATGTCTCGTGTGCTGTGGTCCTTGAGCCAGCTGTGTTGGGTAGGTTCTCTGTCACACGAATCTGCCTCCTGTAGGATCATCATCCCACTGCTCAGAAACCTACAACCACTCCTTTATTTTAAAGTTTGTTATAGCAATGCCATCCCTTCATTTGAGTGTCCTGGCCCTCCTTTTGCCTGTCTTCTCCCCTTTCTGCCCTGGGAGCTTTGAGTGCATACTCATATATGCATGCACCCAGGTCTGAACATGTGTACACATGCATGCGCATACATGTAGGTATAAATGCTGGTCACTGCTACTCCTCAGCTCTTTCATCCTAAAAAATGTGTGGCATGCTTTCTGTGGTGGCTTTTCCACTGCCCAATGTACAGGACATGCTCACCTGCTCGGCTCACATTCTTCGGCCATGTAATTGTCTAGGGAACATTGTTAGTTTATCATTTTTCCATTATCTTTGCACTTCTACAAAACTCCCATTATAACTAGCTTCTAAGTATTTTATGGGTAATTGTCCCTCGAGCTTATTCTCCGTGCTTAGTTATGTACTATTTCTGCTTCTTTTGAATAAACTGTTAGTAGTTCTAAGGCTTCTCTTTCTCACATACATCCATGATTTAAACATACTATTACCTCTGCCCAGACATTTTCTATTACTTTCCTCTATATGTTAAATTTCTCTTTCTCTTTAAGTCTCCTTAAGTCTCAACCCTGGCGTCATCTTTCCCACGAACACTTCCTCTGTTCCTGAAGCTCCAATGCTTTATCTTCTAAGCTGGCATACATTAAACATAGTTACCTCTGCCCAGAACATCTTCTATTACTTTACTCTATATGTTAAATTCCTCTTGCTCTTTGAGTCTCCTTAAGTCTCAACCTTGGCCTCATCTTTCCTATGAACCTTCCTCTTTGCCCATGCCCCCAATGCTTTATTTGCCAAACTGGCATATGTTCAGCATCATGTTTGTGCTTAATTCTAGCAATGTGTTTTGTATCATATTTCTAATTGTCTATGTACTTGTTAATCCTCCTCACTGAGCTATGAACTACTTAACATTACCATAGGATGATACTAAAATGTTTAGTTTTTCATTCCAAGTGGTCCTGAGTGTGAAGACAACTCTTTTACTTGCCGCTTCTGCAACTTTCCATAAATTCCTTAATCTCCTGAAGCCTTGATTTCTTTATCTGTAAAATGGGGGTGGTGGCGGCAATAATAACTTTATGAAAGTGTTATTGCCAAGGTAAAATGAAGCAGTATAAAGGAAGTATTAGCACAGGGTCTAAAAGTTAGTCTTATTGTATCTTTCTTCTAGTATGTTAAATGACTGCTGCAGAAGCTTGACATAGTAGAGGGCTCAGGCAGACATCTGCAAAGAAGGGAAAAAGGGAGGAAAGGATGGTGAAAACAAATCTCAGCAGGGAGAGAAGAGACTAGGGCTGTTTCTTTGGAGCAGAGGGGGATGCAGTCTGTGCCAGGAGGGAGGGAAGGCACCTTCATAACCTCCAAAAGGTTGCTGCTCTGATTTGCATTTCAGTCACATTTATGACAGCCTCATAATGGATTAAGAGCCCCCACACTGATATATTAAAGGTTAATGGTGCATTCTGCTTTTGTGTTGATTTGTGGCAGCAAATATTTGCGGGTGCTGAGAGCTGGGAGCCAGCCATGTTCTTGGCATGGAGGTCCTGCCAGCTGACAGGGCTGCTTGGGCAGGGTTCCCATGGAGTGGCAGGGACACAGGAGCCAAGGAAGCAGACAGCGGCTGCATCACAGGAGAATTCTCTCAGCCAATGGATGCTAATTTCCAGCAGATCCACAAGAAAGCTGGATCCTGAAGCTTCAAAACTCTGAAGATAGAGTCTGTGGAGAACCGGGCCTAATTCTCTGGCTCCTTGGTGATCTGTTCCTGGGCTGGCTCTGACCCATGTTGCTTCATGTTTGCCTTTGGCTCAAGGTCACAGCTCTTCGATTCAAGCACCCCATCCATTACTATGCCTGCTTCTCTGCAGATTACTGACTCATAGTTGTCCTGAAAGGAGACTGGCCAACTCAAGATGAAGACTTTTCCAATAGAATGTCCAACCTAGGTGTTTTAAAGGCAAGAAAAAGGCTAATTTACTCATATATGATTTATACATGTAACCCATGATGATTAGAGTGTCTGCTATGAACTGAGCACTATTGTAGGTAGTGGGCAAATTATTCCAGTCTGGCTGGAACTTTACTGCATCCAAGGCAATCCCTTGATCCCAGGCAAACTGTAATGGTTAGTCACCCAAGTTGTAAGCACTGGTGGTATGGCAATAAAGCAAATGACCAAGTTTAATTCTATGGGAGAACTAACATTAAACAGCCATATGTGTCAGGCTGTGATATGTTTATTTATTTATAGTATATAATTTATGGAGGAATGTGTTTTGTATAGGGTTGTCAGCAAAGACTTCATGGAGAAGGTAAAATTTGATCAGAGACCCATGACCCTGAGTGACCCAATTAGAGGTCTGAGAGAATAGTATACAAGGATGAAAATAAAAAACAGCTAGCCAGGCTTGGTGGCTCAGCCTGTAATCCCGCGCCTTTGGGAGGCTGAGGTGAGTGGATTGCCTGAGCCTGCGGGTTTGAGACCCACCTGGGCAACAAAACCTCATCTCTACAATAAATCAAAAAATCAGCCGGGCGTGGTAGCAGCGCCTGTAATTCCGGCTACTTGGAAGGTTGAGGCAGAAGGATCACCAGAGCCCAGCAGTTCGAGGCTGCGGTGACCGGGAGCGGCCACTGCACTCCAGTCTGGGCGACAGAGTGAGACTCCAACTCAAAAACAGAAAACAAACAAACAAAAAAAAAACTATAAAAATCCCAGGGTGGGAATGAAGGGAGGCCAGTATAATGAGAGCAGAGGTATCAGGGTCCAGATCATGTGGGACCTCTCAAGTCATATGCAGACTGTGAGTAATAAGAAGTCAGTTGAGGGTTTTGAACAATGAGGTGATGTGATTGGCGTAGATTTTAAGAGTCACTCTGTTTGGACCCCAGAGAATAGTAGTTAATAGTGGAAGCAGGGAGATCCTTAGGGAGACGTTCTCAATATCCAGGTAAGATACAGAGTGGTTCACAGTGAAAGTGATAAGAAGTGATCAGATTCTAAACCTATCACAATAGTAGAAGATATCTGATATCTGATATAGTAGAAGATATCTGATAGTCAGTAGTGAGTCCAAGTCTTTTGACCACAGCATGGCAAAGAATAGAGCAGTGTTGGACTGATATAGGACAACTAGAGGAAGAGCAGGTTTGTTGGTGAGTTTGGGAGTTTGCAATGTAAGAACTTGAGTTAGCATATGCTTGGTATGAAGTCCTATTAGCCATCAAATGTAGTTGTCAGATAGGTAGTTGCCTGAATGGTCAAGGCTAGGGTGGCCCATTGGAGTAATCAGTGTATAGATGTATCTGTAGCCAAGTGATTTGATGAGATCGTGGCAAAAGGGCTGTCATCCAAAGGAGAAGGAATCCATGACCTGAGCTCTGGAACACTCCAAGATTCAAAAGCTAAGGAAAGAAAGAAGAACTAAGAAAGAAAAAGATGAGAGAAGAACTGAGTGAGAGTGTTGTTCTGGAAACCAAACAAGGGAGGAGTATCTAAAAGAACAGAGTGATCAGCTTGTCAGATGCTGCCAGTGGGGTGGGGGAGTAAAGTGAAGACTGGGAATTGGTCACCATACTGGGGAGATCATTAATGACCTTGTCAACAGCAGCTTATTTTCTGTTCAGTGATGGAATGAAAACTCGAGTAAGATAAGTTCCTGAGAAATGGAAGAGGGTAGGGTAATGGAGATGGTAATTATAAATAACTCTCTGGAAGAATTAGAAGGGTGGTTGGAGGAACCTATGATCTCATAGGTTTTTTTTTTTTTAAGATAGAATATGTATGTGTTTTCAAGTTGATGGAAATGATCCGTAGAGAGAAGCAATTTCATGATGAAGGAGATAGAGGTGATAACAGGAAGAGTAGTGTACTTTGAGGAGGCAAGAATGTCTGAAATATACATAAACAGGAACAAAAGCAAAGCCATCATTTTAAAAGAAGAGAGGCAGGTATTGGTGGTTTTAGAGGAGGGAGTTAGTTAGATAAGAAAAGTTCTCCACTGATGATTTTTCCCGTCTTAGGAAATAAGAAGCAGCCTCATTGACTGAGAGTCATCTAAGAGAGTGGGAGAAGAAAGTATATAGGGAGTTTTAGAAAATTCCAGGCAGCATTAGAAGTTCCCTGGAGGGTAGTGACCGTGATTCTAAGGTTAGACCCATGACCATGCTGTCTCCAGCCTGAATTTTCTCCCAGCCATATTCAGCCATTCAGCTGTAAACGTAATTATCTTAAACCACAGTTAATTTTTCAAAAAAAAAAAATGAGCTCAGCTTCTAATGTCTGTCAGACTATATGTGGGGTGATGGGGATCTAGAGATGGACACAGAGTTCATGGCCCCCGGGAGTTTATCATTGAGTTGGGGAGGCAACACATGAAGTACAAGGGGGTAAACGTCAGGTAAGGGTGAAGCCCAGAACACACAGGAGGGCTTGCATCAAATGGGCATGGACCCACTCTTCCTATGGGATGTGAGAGCCAAACTGATTTCTTGAGAATGGGTAGGCTTTAATCACCTGAAGAAGGTAGGGCACAGTGCAGCAGGCAGACAATGTGCCTGAGTGAAGACTTGGAGCCCTGAGAGTATAAGAGGTCCTCTGGGCTGGCATCCAGAGTAGGTGGAAAAGAGGCTGGAGAAGGCAACAGCTGGAGGGCAGAGGGTTTCTGGCTAAGCCGTCTTTGCCCAGGGTGGTAGAGGGACCCAGAATTGACTGAGTGAAGAGTGTGGACATTGAGCTTCTGCCATGTGTCAGTGCCTTGACACAGCACCTGGCCCACAGCTATCTGACCTCAGGGAGGTGATTTTCACAGCTCCCATTACTGAGGCCTACTCACATCAGTATCTGGGATGAGTTTTGCAAATTAGAAACACATGACCCATGTGCCCACCCTTCAGAAGTTAATATTGGCCACCCTGGTCTGCTTTGGAGCCAGGGTACCAGGCCTGATTGAATCCAGGAAGAAGCAGAAGGGAGGAAGCTTCAACCTGCCTTTGTGTGGAGGCCTCCATCTTGACAGTTGCCTGAGATGGCCTTGGACCCCTTTGGGTTAGACGGGGCATGTTTATCTTGCTCTGGGAAATTGAAAATACAATTATATCAGGACATACCATCATAGCCGGCAGGCAGGGCAAGAGTTTGGTGGGGCGGAGAGAGAGAACTTTCTCCTCTAAATGAGTCTTGGCTGATGGGGAGGCTAGCCCAGAAGGAAGGTTGGACATGGAGGACAGAAAAAAACACAGAGCTAAGTTCTCAAGGCCCAGAACTGACATTTGGGTAGCAGCAGAATATTTAAAATCATTCAGAATTTATTTTTATTTACAACATAATAAAATGCATTTTTTTTTGTATGAAGTGGAAGTCTTAACAACTGTTCACTGCTTATTCTTCTTACTTTTGTTTTTATTTACATTTATTAATGGTTTTTTTTAACAAGAATGAAAATAACTATGTACAAGTGCTTTGAGGTGTTTTTATTTTTAACAGTTTATTTTGAGTGTCTTTTAATTTCAATAGTAATTGAAGAAATGGGATTTGGAGAGAAAACCATGTGGAGAGAAATAAAGTTGAGGAGGGAAGGAGTACTCCTAAGCCTGCCTTCCAGGTCATTTTTCAAGCATAAGTTTGAAGAAAGGCTTTGTGGCTTATGAAAGCATGTGTTTTCCTGCCATGGACCACGGGGTCCTCATCCTAGTGGGTTGCTAAGTATCTGCATACAGTGTTCAAATATGCAGTCACTCTGCTGGCTACTCAGAATCACATCATGACTGGGCTTTTGATACAAAAGAACCCATTGTCTTGGTCTGTTCTCTGTTCTTATAACAGAACACCTAAAACTAGGTAATTTAAAACATAAAGGGTAAAGAGATGTATTTCTTACAGTTCTGGAGGCTGGGAACTCCAGGGTTGAGGGCCTACATCTGGTGAGGAACTTCTTGCTGGTGGTGAGTCCTGAGACAGTGAAGAACATCACATGGCAAGGGGCCAACCACTCTCATGTTCTAACTCGGGTCTTCTTATAAAGATATCAGTTCTGCTCCCATGATAATCCATTAATACATGAATGGCTTAATACTTTCATGAGGACAGAACCTTCATGAGCCAATCATCTCTTAAAAGGCCCCACCTCTCAATAATGCCACATTGGGGTTAAATTCCAACATGAGTTTTAGAGGGGACATTCAAGCCATAGCACCTGTATACATCCTCAGAATCACCTTCCCCAGGGTAAATGTTCCAAGGTAGGAGAGGCTCATCAGTTGACTCCCTGCCTCTGCTCCCCTTTATGACATTAAGACAGCGGGACAGCTTCTTCAGGTCTTAGCCCTGCCCTCTGTGAATTGTCAGTTTCTTTCAATCCAGAGTAAGGAAAAGTACTGAAGAAACACTTGTCCTAGGTATCAACTCCAATGGCTAAAACATGCACCCCGGTTCCTTTTTATAATGACTTCCTCCATCATTTTCTATAACCCTTACTCCACTTTATTAACCTTCATAGCATTTTTCATCATTTGATACATGACATCAGGAGTTGACTGACTAAACCCCCACAGGCCATTTGGATGTGCAACCTGTTTTCCTACAGCCTGCAAGCTCAGACTGTGTGTATGTTTTTAAACATCTATAAAGTCTTAGGAGTAAACAAAAACAAAAACACAAAAGCAAGGAATATATGTCAGAGTCATATGTGGCCCTTGGAGCCCACAGATATACTGTCTGTCCTTTTCCAGAGACTTTGCTCACCTGGTGTCATGTAGTTATTGTGATGTTGTTGCTGTTATTGTCACTGATGTTTGTTTCTCTCCTCACATCTCTATTATGTAAACTCCACAAGAAGGGGAACTTTGTGCTGTTTGTGCCCTATCTCTAGACCTGAAGCAGTGTCTAATTCTAGCAGTTGCACAGGAAATGTGATTTTTTAAAAATGAGAATGAGTGAATGAAAGAAGGAAGACACCTGGAAAGCCTTATGCTGTGTGAGAGAAAGACCTGGGGAAGAAATTCAGGAGGGGCCTGAGAGGGCGTGGGGGTTGGTGTTCACAGTGCCCTGTAGAAGCAACTTGTGGAACTCTAGCTGGGCAGTCCCTATTGTTTTATGCAGCATTATCTCTTGTAGAGTCAGACATGAACTAGAAAAGCAAGACTACTGGAAAAATAGTTACGGTATCTGTGGGCTGTAGCTAAGATAGCTTCAAATTCCTAGGATGAATATCTCTACCCTCCTGTGTCTTTTGGGCCACTCCATCGCTTTCTATTCTCCTTAAGGAAGAATAGCAGGGCTTCTGAATTTAGACACGCCAGACCCATGATTATGGCATTCCCACCATTGTTGAAATCTGTTTTACATATACTATACATTGATTCTGCTCTTTCACAACTGTATTTATCGCCATTGCCAATGTAAACATTTTCGTAACATGCAAAGATATGTTTCTTCTGCATTATTGATTTTTCTCATGCTTCAGACATATTTATCTCTTTGTTAATGAAAATATATCTAGGAAATAGTAAGATTGATTTATGGAGAATGGTATGAGGCGGAAGAGAGGTGAGAACCAAGCTGGGGAGAATTATCCTTGGCCATGGCTGAAGGAGGCGTTGTGGGACTTCCTGGAGGTGCATGTTTAATTACGGAAAAATATTCTCAGAGGCAAAGGACACTTACAAAGCTCTTTTGTAAGACAGTCTGGTGACTCATAGGTGCCAGCTATACTTTCAGCATGGGGAGAATCTAAAAATCAGCAGTTCAGAGCAGGAGATACAGATATGCAGTTCCTGTTGATCCTCAACCCAGTTTTGGTAGAACACAGTTGAGTAGAAGATACTGGTTCAAAAGTAAGGTTGGAGGAGAAGCTAGGCTTTGTCATGCGCAAAATGTTATCAAAAGATGATGAAGGGCAACAAGCAGAGGTGTGGGGCTAAGCTTCAAGATGTACATGCTTGCACTGTGATACTTCATCAGCCAATTTAGACTCCGGTGGGCAGCTTGGGGATGATGCTTTTGAAGACATTCTTTCTGAGCATTTTCTTGCTTAGGTGCTCACTCCTTTCCCAGGGAGGCCTCTGCTAGGTTGTTACTATCACAGCCTGTACAACAAGGGTCTAGGTTGCCTGCCAGAGGAATTTTGGTGTCTTTATGCTCACCCTGAGTTTAGGCTTCCCCAAGTCATCCCTATAGGTATCCTGGGTGCCTGAAGAGTGTGTTGTTGACAAGGCAACAGATTGGGGACTGATTGAGAAGCATTTGCCTGTACCTTGGCAGCAAGATGGAAATGTTGAGATGGGCCATAGTATTCTTACTGAAGAGACAGAAAAGCAGATGGGGAGATAGGCTCCAATCACGTGAGCCTGGAAGGTTACACATGCCATCTACCCATGCTTGCGTCCATCCAGATGTGATGTGAACACTCTGCCCCATTATTAACCATGACTCCTTAACATTGGCCCAATGCTTCAACTGTTTGAATTACTGATAATCAGTCTAGCAGAAGAACTAGCATTTCTTAAACATTGACTATGTGCCAGGTATATGTCTGTGATTGTTAATCTTCACCAACCCTGTGGGGGTAGGCATGAGTTATGAAAACTAAAACCTCAGACATTAAATGCCTTGCCTCAGTCAGTGGTTCTGGAACTTGTTGCATCAGAATCACCCGGAGGGCTGTGAAAACACAGACTGCTCAGTAGCACCCCCAGAGTTTCTGATTCAGTATATCTGGAGAAAGACCCAAGAATTTGCATTTCCCATAAGGCCCAAGTGCTACTGATGCAGCAATTCTGAGAACCACAATTTGAGAGTCCATGTCAAATGCTAAGGCATTCAGAGGCAGAATCCACACCCAGGTCTGCCAGATTCCGTGAGCTATGTATATTTAGCTGGTATTAATTGCCCCCTGGTGTGTGTTTCAAATGAGTCACTTTTTTTTATTCACACATCAGTACCTTCTCAGGTAATAACTTCTCTTTCTGGAATGTCCTACTCCTTGGTTCTCCATCTGGCTGCCTCTGCCTATCCTTCATGACTCAGCTTAATGTTTCCCTTTCTTAAAAGCCTTTCCTTAGTTCTCACCCACAGGTTAACTACCACTCCTCTGTTTCCCACCCCCCAGACAGACCTGCATTCTCTCCCTCTGACATTGTTTAGTCACTGTGTGTCTGCTTCTCTGACCATTTACCCCCCTCCCACTGTGAACTCCCTGAAGATGCCTACCATGCGTTCCTTGCTGTCTGCACCACTGCATTTACCTAGTAGACATTCAGGAACTTTGGTGAAATAACTGGTTGAATGACATCGGCAAGTTGCCTCATGCATGTGAGACCCCACCTGCGATGGGCAGGTCTCCTTCATCTGACTATGGTGGGTGTGTCTGGACACTTTCTAGCGGTTGTTGCCAAAGAGACTGACTTCAGGAAAGTGCTAAATTAAGTATGCTGTGAGTACAGCCTCCTCCTGGTGAAGCTTCCCTCGCTTGCTTGGATGTGTGTCCTATCTGACTTCAACATCTGTCTTTTGCTAACTGCCAGTGTTGGCTTGGCAGGCTGGATGTCTGGCTGTCCCTGTTCTCCTTTATTCCTCCCTGTGCCTCTCTTCCAAATCTATACACTCTGATGAGATGGATGATTGCCCCAGGGAGATTATAGCTTTGGTGTATGAGTAGGTGACCCTCATGTTTAAGCCCCCAGATAGGCTTCTGTAAGTTTATTCACCCTGAAATAAGATGATAGGGCCTACTGTGTGCTGAGCATGTTAGGGAGTGTGGAAGCTTTTGTTGAATGAGGGAGCGTGCATCTAGATGAGAGAGATCCTTCCCCACAGATATTTGGTTATGAGAGGGGATGATGGATGGATGGATGGATGGATGGATAGATGGATGGATGGATGGATGGATGGAAGCCATGGGTCTGAGCAGTGAGGCACAAAGAAGATGGGGGTAGCATTTTGGGATGGGAACAATGAACTATACTGAAACAGAAATAAATATGGAGCCACAAATATTGGGGGTGCCTGCTTATTTTCCAGAGATGTTCCCCAAACCTCTGACCAGGGACACCTTCATGAATAAATACCACGAGGAAAGAGGAAATCTCCATTTTAAATGTGGGGATGAAACAGTCATGCCGAGTTCCCTGGCAGTTACCCACGCACTCCACACTCATGGAAACTGCAGTAATTTAGAGCAGTTCAGTATTTAGACTCAACTGTGTAACTCATCCTGATGTTTCTCATTCATCAAAGCCTTGTGTTTGTTTGTATTACCATGAGAAAAATAAAAATGTGGAAAAAAAGATCCCCCCTCCTTTCATTACAGGCAAATTACGACAGAGTTACAACTCTTGGGGCCCTTCAGGCAAAGGAACATCTTACTTCAATTACATATAAATAATGAACAATAATTAGAAAGATTTCCTCATCGAATTTGTTATTTTATGTTTCCTTTCATCTGTAATGTATTGCAACGAATACTAAATTCTGTTTCTAGGACAAGTAGCAGGGACCAAAGGGATGCTGCAGAGTGTGTCTTCGAAGGAGGAGGAAGCATCCACAGCTGGCCCTTCTGTGTGCTTGCTGTCAAGGCTGCTGTCAACCCTGAATCCAGGGCCACAGTTACAAAAATTGGACTGCTTCAGGTTCAGACCTCCAAATTCTTATGATCTACTAGGGACCCAGACACATAATCCAAGATCTGAATAATTTCTACTAGTTACCAAATACTTATTTTACATCAGGCACTGCTCTAAGAGCTGAACACAAATCATATTTAATCCTCATAGTAACTTGCCACAGCTCTGCTTTTGTCTCCATTTTAAAAAGATTTGGAAACTGAGGCACAGAGAAGTTACCTAACTTGCCTCGACCTGCAGCGTTAGAGATGCTGGGGCTGGGAGGCAAGGTAGGGAGCTGAACTTCAGAGTTGCTGCTTGTCCTCACTCTGGTATGATATCCCAATGAGGTCCTGTGCCATAGAAGCCACAACGTGGGAAGGCCAGATGTGAAGATGACTCCCCACAGAGAGAAATGGCAGCTGGATCTTCAAGGGGCTTGTAGAGGTGTATGGGTGGAGGAGTGAAGTAAAGGGATTCTAGGCAGAGAGAGCACCATGGTCTGGTGCCATAGATGTGGGATTTCTCATTTCAAGGTTGACCATGGTGTTGTGTGTGGGTAGGGACAACAGCTGGAGATGAGACCAGAAGATGGAGAATGTGTACATCCAGTTGAAAAGATTGGTTCTTTTTGTAAAAATGGTGACTCAGTGAGAGGAGGGATGATGATGCAAGCAGATAAAGAGGAGAGAATGAGATTTCCAGAAGTGAAATAAGGTAAAGAGTGATCATATTGGAATCTGGCAAGAGTCTAGCTCCTCACTGGGCTTTTATTGTTTTGCAGTTCTGTCTGGTACATAGTATCTCTCAACACACTGAGCCAGGTACTTCTCTTCTGGGACAAGTAAAACCTTTGTACCCATTGGTCCTTCTTGCTCTGACTATTCCTCCTTCCCCAAAGAAGTCTCCTCCTCTGCCTCCAGCAAACAAGTCTTCTCTCGAGTAAATTTATCTCCTGGTAAATTTCTTCTCCCCAACATGCACCTGGATGGAGCTTCCTGTCTCTCCTCCAAATACAACAAAGCAAAAGCTCTCAGAAGTGCTTTGTTTTGTCTTTATCATCTCTCTAATAATAATTGTCAACATTTATAAAACAGATCTCACATAAAAATCCAATTTTCTGAAAAACATTATTGGGGAGTTGGTGGGGGCCACTCAAAGTCAGTAATTGGCAGGAACCCCAGCAAAGCTGCAAGCTTTGTAGGGTTGCCTCTTAATTAACTCTGAATCATTTAGTCTCTGAGTGGATTTCTTCTCCATGTTAGATCTGAGTGTTAGGGGTCAGCCATCACACATCATGCCAGCAGAGTCTCTTTCCTGCCCAATTCCTACAGGTGTTTGAGATGGAGATCTTCAGCATACAGCCCCTCATGATACCCTGACTTTGATATTGTTATTTTTTGCCTATATATCTGTTTCTGCAGATGGATTACAAGCTCTCCTAGGGCAGGAATCATGTCTTATTCATCCTTACATCCCTCTAGTTTAGCCCAACCTGGTTTGGGGCTCATAATGTCATTGAATTCATCTATGCAGAGGAAATATACCTGTGGTAGAATGAAGCCCTAGCAAGGCCTACTCCCGGCTGAGGGACTCATGCTGTTGGATGTTGGGAGTAAAGAATGTGGATCATGGGCCACATCAGTCTCAGAATTCAGAACGCCTTGCAGCCCATTTGTGTCCCTGCAGTTTGTGGTATACAGCATGCACCCATACCTTGCTGCCTTTCTACATTTCAGGACATTCCAGGACCTGTCCAAACAAGTGGAGATGTCTTATGGCACCGTCCGGGATTCTGCTGTATATGAATACTTCCGAGCCAAGGGCACCAACCCCCTGGAGCAGGACAGCACATTTTCTGAGCTCTGGAGGACCATCAGCAAGAATGGAGGGGCTGACAACTGCGTGTCCAGTCCTTCAGAAGGCATCAGGAAGGTAGGCAGAAGCTAGCGCTGGGGCACGGGTCCCATGACAGGGCCATGAAGTGGTCATTCCCCCAGGGGAGAAACACCTCTTCAAATGTATCTGTCGCCTGCAGGGTAATCCGTATTCACACATTGTTTAGGTGATACACGTTCTGAGCAGCAGAAGCAGAGGAGCTGCTCATTAGGTAACTTCTGAGTTTCCAGAGAGGTGCTGACTGGAAAAGAGCAGGCAGATTGAGCCTAAGCCTTGGACTCCCTTCCTCATGGGCTTATGGATTGGTTACACAGAGGGTCCTGTCCACCCAGGTGAAAACATATGGCAAAAACAGAAGAGGAGTAACAGGTGAGAGGTGGAGGAGTGAGAGGTGCTTGGGAGACGGTGAGCACACTGTGACTGTCCTGGGGACGGGTGAGGAAGTCCATATACAAGGGCAAGGGTCCACCAAGTGGGCTGAGTAGGTTTTGGGGGCTGTGCTGTAGAGAAGGGGTGTGTTTTAGAAGTGGTGGTAAGGACAGCAAGCCCGGCACAGAGCCTGTACTGGACAAAACCTCGATAGAACAGGTGGAAAGAAGCCAGGGCCAGAGGTAGGAAAGGAGGAGTAAAACCATGACACTCTTCAGCAATGTGTTAGACCTTGCTCATTTATTTCAGTTAATTTCACAGTGACCTGAATTAAGCATTGCTATCCCATTATACCGATGAAGATCTGTCATACTACTTATTAGATTCAAACTCCTTGATTCCTTGGGTGCCAGGCTGAGGATTTGCCACTTATCCACCATGTGCTGCTGTAGAGCTCTTGAATGTCAATGAGGTGGAATATGGTGGGATGAAGGCAAATGTCATGATACTGCTGCTGCTGTACTGGGGTCTTTCTATCCAGTGACCCCCACATGTGGTGGAGGCTACTGTTCCTGAGGTCATTAGTGATTGGTGTGAGAGAGATGTGCAGCCCCATGGCCAGCACTGCTGCCTGTCTGCTACTCACCTATTCCAGTGTCCACTCCCATCCATTCCCTACTCCACCTAGCTTCTGCAACCACTTCTGTGGAACCTTCTCACACACACACTCATACCCATACTCACACACACACTCACATACACTCTGACACACAGTCACACAAACACACACACACACACACACACACACACACTCACACTCCTGTGCTCCCCCCCCCCAGATACTTGGTAACTGCCTGCACTTCCTGCAGAGAAGAATGGATGCAGGACAACCTGGGGCAAGCTTTGGGGCTACCAAAGCCCACTTTCCTGCTCTTCAAGGTGAGAAGGGTCCTCAGCAATCTACTAGCATCTCCCAGGAGTGCCCCAGATATTAAAAGAGAGAAGCATGAATCCCTCTTTGCTCCAGAAGCACATGGGTGCAGAGCGTGGTCTCTGTCCTGTGGAGTACAGGGGAGCCCTGGCTGCTTTGCCTTGTGGAATGAGTACCTGCTAGGAACATGATCTGTCAGAGTTATTGACTTGGGATGCCTTTTCCTTGCCACTTAGCCACAATGAATAGCAGAAAGTATTTAAACTCTGGAGCCTGGCACATTTGAGTGTGAATCCCAGTTCCACAACTGACCTATGGTGTAAAATGGAGCACAGCACTCTTTCTGTCTGGAACCTTTCGGAGCTGAGAAGGACCTGGGCAGTTTCCTGTTTGGGGTCTCCTTAGAGGCTTAAAATGTCCAAAAATACACTTTATGGTAGATTTTGAATGTCTACATGTAACCAAGTGATATTTTAATTAAAATAGTAGAATGCAATGGTACTGTGCTATTTTCATGCTTATAAGCTTTATTAAAACCTCTTAATTCTCAGTTCATTGCAAAGGATGGTGCTCTAGCCTTGAGCTGCAGGGTCTTCTGTCATTCCTGACAGCGAATCTTTGTGACTGTAGGTGACCTCATTTGGAGATAATGAATACAAGGTTGATTTAAGGCCTTTTGTGATTGTGAGACCTGGGCCAAATGGTCTTTGAGTTCTCTCTCCCTGCTTTCTTTGACCCACAGAGAGAGCCAATACTCCCATTCACAGAGGGTCTTATAAAGAGTTATTGCAACAATGCTACAAAAAAGCACTGCTTAAAAAAAGAAAAGATAGCTACTGTTGACTTTATTAAAAGTCTACTCATTATAAGACACTTTAAAGAAAATAAAAAGGTAAGTCACACATTGGGAGGGGATATTTATGTCCCATACAACCAATGTAGGATTACTATTAGGAATATATCATTAACTTTTACAAGTCAAAAAGAGAAACTCAAGCAATTTAAGAGAAAAATGGGCAAAAGACTTGCACAGGTCTTTCATAGAAGAGGCAACACAAATGACCAATAATCATATGAAGAGATATTCAAAGATAATAGTGATCTGTGAAATGCAAATCAAGACCATAAAGATATGTCATTTTACACCAATTAGATTGGCACAAAATGATAGGTGGCTGAGAGGATGTGGAGTAACAGGTGGTTAATTGTTGGTGGGAGTGCACTCAGTATAATCTCTTTGGAAACGAGTTTATCATTCTTTAATAAAATGGGACATTCATGTACCCTAAGGCCCAGCAATTCCACTCCAGTGTGTCCACCCAAAATAAATGCCTGCATTTTGGACATAAAAAAGACCATGGTAGCGTTGCTTATAGAAATAGAACCCTGGAAAAAATACAAATGACCATTAACTGTGTAAAAAAATATAATATCTGCAATGAAATGGATGAACTACTTATTCATCCAAGAGTATGGATAGATCTTAGCAGAATAATATCTAGTAAAAAAACCATTAAAGTCAATTTCATATGGATCAGCTGACAGAAAACAACGTAGACCATTATGGCTTTTTAAAAATGTATAAAACATATGCATGCACACACCCAGAGTAATGATAAACACAAGGTTCACCACGGCAGTTACGGCAATGGGAGAGGCAGAGCAACAGGAAGGACTGAAGCACATTATTGGATGTAAGTAAGGGTCGGTGTTAGGTTTAGATTAGCATTTTTAATTGAATTTCTTATTATAATAAATAAGTTAAGTTTTAAAAAGGGCCATGCCTGGAGCAAGGGATGAGTGTCCTAAAGCAAGGGTTGTGATTAATTTCATTCTGTTCATCAGCCGATTCTTCCAAATACATAAAAGTCCAGTCAAAGCCAGGCAGGCTTGGGCTCCTCCCAGGTCCCAGCCACTTCACTCCTTGCAAGATCCTTGTGCCTGCTTATCCTTTGTACCTGTTGTGTCTCAGAAAGGCAAATACACCCCATCAAAGGTGGAGTGTGGGAAATCTGGAGACGGGTTGTCAGAGAAACACCTCCTCATCATCCTACTTACCTCTTGTCCATTGGTAGCACATATGATATTTAGGGTCTCACTCATGAATAAAACAATTTAAAAAAGTGGTGACAGTTGCAAATAAATGTTTCCTTAAATCGACGCCTGTCTATTTATGATGCAGAATCTAATCTTTTTTTTTTTTTAAGTACATAGTATGTGTTACTTTTATGACGCTTTCATTTTATGAACCCCAATCTGGCTTTGGGATCACAGATCTCTTTCTTGCATTTGGATCTCTAAGAAAACAACAACAACAACAACAACAAAAACAAACAACAACAACAAAAAACTGACTGCCAGCCCTAGACAAATGTTAAGGGTTTTATAACTAGTGTCATAAAAGTGAGTTTATAGTATTGTCAGAAAATGAAGTGCACTGCATTTTTTACTGGAAGAAAAAGCTCACATTCACTCTCAAATACTCCTACTTCCTGTGCCTGTTTGGATGGCTACTGGACCTAAATGCTGGTCTGAAATTCTTTACACCTCTCGTACTATTATGGACCTATCCCTCCCATCCACACCGTGCCCCCAGGCTATGAGTGCAGTAACTTTGTGAATCCTGAACCCACAGCAGACCAGGCTGGATATAGCCATCCCTAAGTGAGGACTAAAGATTTGACTCCAAAAACGTTAGGAAAAATCTGTGTAGTGCAGGCAGTCTGGCAAAGATATAGAGATGCCCACACTGGGACTTCTGGATATTTTTTAGCAATGACTGGACAATCACACTGCTAATTTTCAGTTGATCTTTGGTGATTTTGGCTCCTTTTTCAGAGAGTGCTCTGTAGTGGAGCAATGTCTAATTGCTGCAAAAGTCAAGGAGCTTGGTGTGGAGGGTAACCCTGGAGAGCTGCTGTTATTTTTTACTTGGGAGTGCTAAGGCATTTAATGACTTGAAACCAATTTAGGTGGGGAATTGCTTAGTAAGAGTGATCACTTTTCTGCAGTGTCAGAACCGGAGAAGATTTATGTTGTGGTTGCCCCACTTCTGGAATCCACTCTGTCATGCCAGTGGCCACCTAGATAAGGATAAGGGCAGAACCTGCAGGTCCTGGTGAAGAGAATATGAAAAAACTTGGAAGGGGAGGGAATTTTCATTAATTAGAAGACTACAGCAAACAATTTTTACAACAAACCTATCTGACACCTAATAAGTCTCAATAGATACAGCATATTCTGAATAAGTCATCTGTTTGCTCTCTGAACAGAGAGAACATGGATCCCGTAATCAGCTACCATACCCTCTTTCGATTCCATGATGGGAAAGACAAGAGAAATAGTTCTGGAATTTTCATCAGGTTTGTGTTTTGATAACCTCTTAGGGAGGAGATCCTCCTGATCCTGAAAGATGTGTCACAAAGAGAGGAGAGAGGCTATGTTCATTCCTCTGAGCCACATGCACATATCAGGCCTAAGGAAAAACTAGTCCAACCTCTGGCAAACTCTGTCTCATGGTCAAATCTGGCCCATAGTTTGTTATTTATTTTTTATTTTTTTGTGCATAAAGTTTCATTGGAAAACAGCCCATTTATTTACATATGATTTATGGCTTCTTTCTTGCTACTTCAACAGAGTTGAATAGTTGTGACAAAGACCATACAAATAGCTGTGGCAAAGTCTAAAATATTTATCATCTGGTCCTTGACAGGAAAAGGGTTGAAGACTCTTGGTCTAGACAAAGGGCAATCCAGGGACACTGCCCCTAGCTGTACAGCATCTCATAGCACACAGTCATCTTTAGTAAATAGCACACCCTCTAACCCTATGTCATAGTGCACAGGCACCTCAAGTAAAGTGGCTTATGCTCTCGCTCTGCACCATTTAACAGCTCAGGCACCTCTAGTAGCACATCATCTAGCTCTGCACCATCTAATCGCATATGGGTTTTGCCCTTTCTTGTCCTTTAGATCTAACTCTGGTGGCCTAGAAACTTCTCAGTCACTGCACTGAGAACCAGGTTTACTCCTGGCTTGGCCTGGTCTCCTTTGGAATCTACTGAGCTGTCTCTACATACCAGGCACTGTGCCAGATGATTTGCATGCATTCATGCTTTCATCTGAAACAGACTACTTGATTATTATTATCTCTATAATGTATAAACTGGACCTGAGCTGCAGAGAAATTAAGTGACTAGCTCAAGGTCACCAGACACAAGTGAGAAGCGATAGGGTCATCAAAACTTCATTGCAATATTGCCTCTTCCCATTAGGTAACCTTGCCTTTTCTGTACCTCAGTGTGTTCCCACCCTGTTGTGTATTCTTGTGCTTTTATTTTCCTTCCTCTTTGACACTGAAGTAGCAAGATATATGCTTAGCTCCCATTTTTAAAAGCCAGACTCTTCCGTTCATGTGTTACAGCAAAGGTTATTTAAGTCTGTGACTTTATCTTTTGATTTTCAAACTATTAAAATATCAATTAGAGAAATTTTGAGATGCAGAATTGAGCTGGCAAGCGGTTCAAATTTATATGATAATAACTTTGTCTCATGAAGTCAGACTTTAATGTTGCTGGTGGGATATTTTTCTTTAGCTTGATCAACTTAGTCAGGCAACATCCAGCATAACCCAGTTTCTGTGCTGTGCTTGGGCTGACCTGGACCCCCAATTGATCCAGTCTTTCCATAAATCTGACCTAATATTTAATAACACTGTCAAATAGAATATAGCGTTAGTAGTTTAAATGTCAATCTTGACAGCTCATTGAGTTCTTTGAATAAATAGACGAGTAGCTTGTTTCAGACCCTGTAGCTGGAGATAGTATTTTTCAGAGGGAAGTAGCTTATGTGGCTAGCAGTCGTTAACAGGAGTTGGTGTTTTCCACTCAGTAAATATAGCCGAGGTCATAAAGTGTGAATGCAAATGCAGGAAGAAAACAAGCCTACAAATCTTACTTATTTCCACCCTCATCTAATGCTTGTCCTGGCACCAGGTTGTATGTATTGCCTCATAGCACCTGCATTCTTTCCCTTCCTCTTACTTTCTACTCAGGGACAAGACTGCTTTTGCACACAGTCCTTGCAGTGTCAGGGACCACACCTAGTGGCAGAAAAGTAATCTCCAGAAGGACTAAGGTCTTCCACACAAGAATCAGGGACTTTGGCACCCACAGCACCCTCCAAATGGAGGGAGCAAGATGAGGAAGGTGGCCTTATGCATAGCAGCTCCTCGTTTCATGGCATGCCGGATGTTTTTACTGAGGAATGGGGAGAAACTTTGACTTTTGGGATTCAATTAATAGATTCAAAGATCAGGAGAATTTGACCAAGGTGGTGGAAGAGGGAATGTAGATCTGGCTCTACAGAAAAGGAACTGTTAGGCTAGATAGCCCTGAATGGTGAAAAGTTCTTGGTAACAACAGGCCTTGTAGGTTTGATCCAAGACACACATTTCTGCCACTCACATTGGATGATCATTCATTGTTAAACTTTTTGCACTTTCTCAAAAGGCACTATATATGTTTTGCAAGTTGCGTGGTATTAGCTCTTTATTCATTCGCTTAAGAACTCATTCATTCATTCTTTCTTTCAAGAAATGTAGTTTGGATAGTTTCATTCTTCAATTCCACTATCAACCTGTGGCTTTGAACAAGTGAATTCACCGTTTTGAACTTCCTATGAGACTTGAGAAAAACCTTCTCAGATTAGTAGTGAGTTTACCAACACATAAGATTTAAAGCATCCAATATGGACTGGTGCATAAGGTATATATTTAGTAGATGTCAGCAAACTGTCTTAGCATCTGATATATGTTAGGGAAAGAATATTTTAAAGTTAAGACAAATAGAACTTGGTTTCTTATGAGGTATAATTGAAATGCACATATATTAAGAGTCTGTTTCATGAGTTTAGACAATTGTGTACAATTGTGTAATAACCACTCAAAACAAAATGTATTTCCATCATCTTCAAAAGTTTTCTCTTGACACTTTTTAGACATTTCTTTCCATCCCCAGAGACAAACACTTGCAGATTTCTAGTACAGATTCAATTTACCTACTCTTGTTGTTATATGAATGGAATTGTATAGGATATATAACTTTGTGCTTGGTTTCTTTCACCTAATAAAATGTCTCTGGGAAATTAGGTATATCAGTATTTTGTTTTTCTTTGAGTTGTATTCTGTTGTATCAATAAACCTCAATTTGTTTATTCATTCTCTAGTTGCCAGTTATCAATTCAGGGCTATTATGAATATGACAATATGGATATTTTTATACGAGTATTTTGCGGAGATATGTTTCCATTTTTCTTTGCTAAATATGAAATGGTAGAATTCCTGGGTCAGAAGGTAAATGTATGTTTACCCCTGTATGGAACTGCCTAACCACCTTTAATGTGGTTATGCTATTTCTCATTCCTACTAGTAATATATGACTTACATACTTTCAAGTTTCAGTTGCTGAAGCATCCAGTTGCTATTCTTTATGACTGCAGCCAATTTACTGGGTGAAAACAGATATCTCTTTGTTGTTTTAATTTGAATGCCAAAAAATGGTATACATACTTTATGTATTACTTTTCAAAGTTGAATTGAATTACAGTAGCAATGTGTAGTATGATATTCACACAAAAGATAACATTAATCAAATGTGACAGGCAGAACTGTCAAAGAAAGTAGCGGAAGCTTGGTTGTCTTTCAAGGGGTGCAGGACCATTTTGAAGTGGTATTTGAAATTTGAGAACATTGTGGAGGTACAATGACAATGGAGGCATGAGTATGCAACAGAACCTCCAACACGCTTAACAATTGCAGGCATTTGTGATAAGTTTGAGATGCATGTTACAGTGTGTGATGTGTACAAGGGAAGATCCGGGAGGCCTCGCACAGCAATAAGACCTGTTGTAGTCTGCCATAATCAGAGTGTCTGGATGCTGATGGTAATCACTTTGAGCACCTCTGTAATTGTAGAAGTCAAATGTGACTTGTATTCATCTTTTGTTATAGGTATATATTGAGTATTACAATTTTAATACAGTTTTTTCTTTCTTAAAATATGTATACATTTTTGACACTCTCTGTATTTTCTGAATATAAGTCCTTGATCAAATATAAGTACTACAAATATAGTCCTCAGTCTGTAACTTACCTATTCATTTTCTTGGTAGTGACTTTTGAGAAGTAGAAGTTTCTACTTTGAATAAAATAGCATATATCAATTGTTTTTATTTTTTTATGTTTAATACTTTTTGTGTCCTGTCTAAAAAAGTCTTGCCTGCTCTAAAGTTTCAAGTTTTCTTCTAGAAGTTTTAACATTTAGTCCTGTGTTTTTTCTCTGGTTAATATTTTGTATATGGATTAAGGAAGTTGTCTAGGTTCATATATATATATATATTGTATATTTATATGTAAACATTATAATATGCTATATATTTGTATAATATAATAATATTATATTATGTTAAATATTGAATATTTATATTATACATAAAATATGCTATATAATAAAATAACATTATACTATAGTATATAAGTATATTATATATTTATTTATAATGTATATAATATTACAATAGAATATAATACACATATTTTATATATAATTTACTTATTTCTAATTGACCTAGCACCATTTGTTTAAAAAAAAACAACAACTTATATTTACTCAACAACTAGAGGGAGGCCTTGATAAAAAATAACTGACCAAGTATGTTATGCCAGTACAAAACATAATTTCTTAAATCAGATCGCATAAGTCTTCCAACTTTGTCCTTCTTTTACAAACTTGTTTGGACAATTCTAGATTCTTTGCATTTTCATTGAAATTTTAGAATCATCTTTGCAATTTCTTCATAAAAGTCTTTGATAGCCATTAGAGTTAATATATGGACCATATGGAGTAAAACTTATATTTTTAGGATACTTAATCTTCTAATCCATGAGCCTTATTTTTCTGTTCAAAAATATAACTTTTGACTTCATTTACTTTCACTGTTTTTATATTTTATTGATTTAGTGTTTTATACATAGAATATTTTCTGTTGTTTCACTTTGGTTATTATTTGCTCTTGCCTCTTCTAGCTTCTTAATGTTAAAATGTAGATCATTAATTTTGTACTTGTTTTCTTTCCTAATGTAAACATTAGAGCTATGGATTTTCCTCATAAGCATTGTTTAACTGCATCCCATGAATTTTTATATGCTGTGTGTTTATTATCATTTAGTTCAAAATATGAAGTCTCAGACTTTTTTTCCCTTCAAGATATCCCTACTGAGTTCTAGAGAATAGCAAATGGCTGTGATTTAATGTGAAAAATGCTATGGATGCCTGGAGTAGGGATACATTCTGCTTAGAGAGGTTGGAGGAAGCTTCCTTGATAGTCCCATCAGAGAAGTGCATTTTATAATCCATATGAGTAAATTTCTTTTCTGTTTTGAAGATAAAAGTGTGAGAATGTGAGAGAAAACTGGCAAGCAGGAAGTAAAATATACAGAAAGATAATGGAAATCAGAGAGGCAGAAAAAAGAATTGAACTCCATGTAAACAAACCCACTTCTATTTCTATTAAATTTATAGCTTTCTTGTAGGAGAAAAAGGGCAGTGATGGTGTTTCACTGCTTAGAAGTTGCTGTCCTCAGGGTCCATGCTTGTATCTTGGGCTTCAGCCTTCTGAGTTCTAGAGGTCTTGGCCAAGTAAAGTATGGCTGAGCCTTCTTCACATCCTTTAATTTTGGGGTTCACCCAATTCCAAATGCATTTAAATATCCCCCAATCCATATCAACTTTTAAAATAATAAGCAATTTTGAGAGGAAATCTTTAGGTTATATGTCTAGAATCTATATTTCATATGCTACCATTAAGAATAGCTTAAAATATTCCAGAAAATAAGTAATAAGCATAAGCAGAAGAAAACCAATCATACTTCTTTTTTTCACCACCTAAATGTGGTTCCAGTAATTCTTTTGTGTATTTATGTATAGTTTTTTTTAATTTCTACAAAATATTTATGTAGTTATGATATTATAGAAAATATATTTTATCTTGCATTTTTCTAACATTGTTGTAAAACTTCATGAAAACCATTTAGTGACTGATATTTCACCAAACAGATGTAAACTAGTTAATGTAAAAATTATTTAAACATTCCCCTCTTGAATGTCATTTGGGTCATTTCCAATTTTAAAAAATATAAATAATATTGTAATGAACATCTTCCTGCCTAATTTTTTATCAGTTATTTATCGCTTATCTCTGTAGGTCTAATTCTCAAAAGTAGAATTATGATACCAAAAAGGATATAAACATTCAAAGCACTTGACAAAATATTACTGAGTATTGCCAAAAACAGGGCTTTGAATGAATTAAATTATTAGCTTTAGAATTAAAAGAATATTCACATTTCAGTAGAATTTTTTCATCAACTTCTTGTGGTTTACCTTGAGTAAGAGAACAAATTGGTATTTTTCTGCTCTCTCATATTCTTCTTTAAGATCTTTTTCTTTCTCTTTATATATATGTACATATGTATTTGTGTATGCATATATACAAATTTATTTTGTTTTAGTATTCTTGGGAGTAGAATGAAGCAGCGTCATTTTCTTTGCAATCCTTTTTTTCATGGGCCACATTCGGCATTGTAATCATATATTGTGGTACACAAATTATGGTAAATTTGGCATAAATAAGATCATGGTTAGAGATCTATGGTTGTTCAATAATCAGAAGTGGTGAACATACAAACACCTTCCCCAAATATGTATTTCTGCAATGATTTACTATTTGAAGTATTTGTTCTTTTATCCATTTATCCATTCATTTATGTATCAACTCATTTACTAGTGCTTAGCTCAGTCAATATGCAAAAGTGGACATGGTACTTTTCCTCCTAATATTGTAGAAAAAGGGAAGACAAAGACTGATTTAAGATAGTATGTTATTTCAAAAATAAGTCATTTTTGTTTCCTTCCTCTGTTGGGGCCTTGTGTCAATGTTTGGACAACCAGGAAATTAATTTAATCATAATAGCTGCCATCCAAGAGGCCTGGCATCGACCAGGTGCAGGGTTAAGTTTTTCCCATGTGTCAGCCCAATTGCACTTCTGCACAACTAGTTCATTAATGAGGAAACTGAAGCTCTAAGAGGGCAAGAGACTTGCTGACAATCAAGTTTGAGTCAGTATTGAACTTTTCTCACTCCAGTGCCCTTGTCGTTACCCTGTGACACTCTGTAGAAATGGAGGAGACTCATGATCAGAATGAAGCCTCACCTCTCACCTGACACACATCCATGTCCTGGTCACTGGAAGCTGTCCAGCTCCCCCGCTTCCCCATATCTTTGTACACAAGTGCATACTTCTTGAAACACCATTCCCTTTCTTTGTCTGCCAGGCTGGTTCCTGGTTATCCCCTAAGCCTTAACAGAAACATTCACTTCCCCTGAGCCATCACTGGGGTCCTTCTTCTCTCAGACTACACTGTGCAAACCAGAGTGTAGTCTCATCATATATCATCCAATCCTCAGTGCCCTGCTCTGTCATGGCCCTGGTAGATATGAAGCTTCTCTGGGGTGGGGCCTATCTTATTCATTTGTCTGTCCCTAGGGTCAGCCTAGGGCAGAGGTAGGCTCAGGGATCCAGCATATGGGCATTCAAAGCCTCTTACCCTTTCAAAAATCAAACAAGCTAGATATTCAATGAGTAAGAAATGAAAGTGGGTGGAAATGCAGTCATGTGCATCTTAAACATGAATGGGCAATGGAATTGCTGGGTCCAGCAATGAGATCAAGGGCAAGAAGAGATGGGATAGCACAGAAGGGCAGGAGTCCTTTGCCCTGGGCTTGGGGGCCATAGTCAGTCTTACAGGAGCAGTTACTACACAATCGACTACGTTGGCCCCTTCATAACTCCTTGCTGCTTAATTCTGTTTGATGATGATTGGTTTGTGATAATACAGCTCAAAGATCAAGGAAAGCCCCACGGTGCCTCACTTATTAAATTACTTTGCTTTGGGTTTTGAGCATTGCCAAGCAAATCTCGTTATGAATTCTTCAATTGCTTTCTTTTATGATTTTTATAATTTGATAGGGTAAGCTCTGGAATCAAACCAATATCCATGCCATCATGCTAACTTTGATTATTTTCAAACTCCTCATTAGAGGAAGTGGGAGGATTTTGACTCCCCTTAAATCTGATTTTATTTTTTAGATTTCCTCTGCCCTGTAATTTGTTTTGTACCCAGGTCTGATATGCTTCACCTTAGTGCTGACTGTCAATGTGGGCTGATTCTGTTCTATTTGTTCCACTGAGTATTATTGCTTTGGGTTTTATGGCTTAAGTTTTTGCATTTTGAACCGAATTGTTTTGTTATTTGATTACATTAAAATCAAAAAGCAATTGCTGATGAAACAATTTTGATTTATTACATCAGTCAGATTGTTGGCAATTTTTGTTTAGCTTATTTTTATTTCTACTTTATTGGTTTAAAGTTGTTTGTACAGAAACAAAAAGAGAGAAAGGGGGAAGAAAAAATAACATAAAGAAATTATTGTGTATGTCATTGTGTTTTTATACTTTATCTTAACCATTGAGGACATTTTATGATATTTCCATTTTGCAAATAAGGAATGCAAAACTCAAAGAAGTTAAAGCATTTCCCCCCAAATTATCTGACCCTTTCTACCATCTAAGTGTTTTATTATTATTACTACCACTATTAATCACTGTCATAATCATCATCATCTTGTCATCATCAATAAGATATTTGAGTAGATGTAGTGGTTTCCACTGGGATGGGAAGCTCTAATAGTTTACAGTTCCATTTATTCTCTGACATAGAGGAATTAAGATTTGCTCTGGGTTCTACCTTTTAAAACTGGTGTGTGTGTGTGTGTGTGTGTGTGTGTGTGTGCAAAAGAGGCAGAGAGAGAGAGTGAGAGAGATACATAGTGGTGAGAGGTGGTTTAACTTAAACCAGGAAGAGATAAGAGCTCTTAACAGCATGCCTTCTGGGGATCAGAAAAGGGAATCAGAAATGGTGGACCTAATAAAATCCTCAGCAGTTTAATTTGGTATTTCTAGTATTCAAAGAGACCTCACATGGAAGACTTAGACCTATTCCGTGTAGCCTAGATACCATGCCTCAGTTAGTTACATAGGGACGTGATAAGAAGAACTGTCTACTAAGTACAGGAATATCAGCATGTCTGAGCTACCCAGTAGGGCCTCCATCAGGGACGTGCAGGGGTTTGACCCATTACCTTTGCCAGGTCCCTTTAGTCGTAAATTTTTATGATTCTTTTGACTTTACAAAACTGTAAATCCTGATAGGTAGAGCCCAGAGCTTGTTCAGCTGTGAGGGATTGGAGTCCATTTGGATCTTTTTGGTCAGAATATGACCTCTTTTATAGCTTCTCAAAGTGCTCCAAGGCTTGTTGTGTGAATTCTGACATTTTAGCAAAGGCCATAAAGGAATACTTAGCCACAAATGGAGTTAGAGAATGAGACTTTTTACATAAATCCCCAGAGATGGTCTCCCAACACATTAAGGGATATTCTTCCATATTAATTGGGACCACATGCAATTTTGCAGCTTCTCTCCATTCAACATAGTCAGAGTTGCCAGTTCCTAACAACTTTTTATGGAAAAGGGATATTAAGAGGAGGTTGTTTCAGATGGTGAAGCTACCCTGGCCTCAGGGTGCAGTTTCAGAGGCTCACTTGAACTTCGTCAGGGAAGTCAAATGCTCAGCTAAGGCAGCATAGCGCAGTGAATAAAGTGTGGGATTGGAGTCAGCAAGAACTGAGTTTGATCCACCTTTTACCAGCTATGAGATCATGGCTAATTAACTGAGTCTTGAAAAATAATAATAATATAGGCTTTTACTAGAGTTATAGTAAAGATTAGAAATGTTGAATTAGCACAATGCTTTGCAGAGTGTATGTTGACACGGCAGTTCTCAAAGGGTGGGCCTTGTTCCAGTAGCACCAGCATCATCTGGACACTTGTTAGAAATGTAAATTCTGTTGGGCTCGGTGGCTCAGCCTGTAATGTAAAGGTGGCAAAGCCGCGCCTTTGGGAGGCTGAGGTGAGTGGATTGCCTGAGCCCGCGGGTTCGAGACCCGCCTGGGCAGAGAGACCTCATCTCTACAATAAATCAAAAAATCAGCCAGGCATGGTAGCGCATGCCTGTAATTCCAGCTACTTGGAAGGCTGAGGCGGAAGGATCGCCGGAGCCCAGCAGGTCGAGGCTGCGGTGGCCAGGAGCGGCCACTGCACTCCAGTCTGGGTGACAGAGTGAGACTCCAACTCAAAAAAAAAAAAAAAAAGAAATGTAAATTCTTGGGCTCTACTCTAGATCTAATGAATCAGAAGCGGGGCAGTGTGGAGGTTAGCAATCTGCGTTTTAACTTAACTTCCAGGTGAGTCTCATGTCTTCTCATTTGGGAACATCTGCTTAAACAAATGGTACTTATTTTCATTATTGTCATTTTATTAGTATTTGATTTATTCTTGAATTTTAGGAGTTGGCTCTTAGCCAGAGGCCAAGGGTGCCCATTGAATCTGTCCATAAAGGTTAGCCTCTGGAGGAGATGTCAGGATGGAGAAAGGTGGAGGGTAGAACTAGAGGGGCAAACAGCACATTCCCAGCCCAGCAGCTTGATCATGCCAGGATCAAGACCTCTGGCTTCCCAGATTCCAGTTTCCAACCCTTTGGCTTCTTTTATTCAATCACTTCACGCATATTTATCCAGCACCAACTCTATGCCAGAAATCATGCTAGAGAAGTGAATAGGACATGAATGGTCAAGGAAGTTACACTATTCCCTGTGTGTGTGCATGAGTGTGTGCAGGTATGTACACGTGTGTGGCATAAAGTGAGTATCTGCACAGCCCTATCCTTGTGTTTTGGTGCTATTTGACCCCATGAATGATTGTCCCCTGTGCACCCTGAATTCATGTGTTCTTAAATTGTTTCATTTCCCTGGGATATCTTCCATTTTTAATCTATTTGGTATCTAGGCAAACCAATTTATTTTTTCTTTTAGATCATTCTTAATTTTTCCATATAATAAGTCAGATTAGATTGTTGTTTATCATGGTCTTCAGACAATTTGAAATTTTGACAAATAATTGAAAATCAATGTGTCCCTTTGCCCTGCTGAGAAGGTTGTTTATGGCTCCTAGTTTTGCTGATGATGTACAGTTTCAGATTTCAAGAGAGGAACCGTTGATTCTTCCAAATTAGGACTTTTCTTTAGCACAAAACCAGTTTTTTTTTTTCTTGGAGATATGAGAAACTTTCTCTTACTATGATACGTCTTGGTTTACTAAACAAGACTGTTTATTCCCGAAATGTCAGAGACCCCAAAAGGGAATGCAGCCACAATGCCTCCACAGGGCCAGATACTAGAGGCAGACATCGTTAGCAAAAGCTTGACCAAAATCTAATAGCAGAAGAGAGAAATAACAGCCTGAGAAAGAGCCAGTTTCTCAGGGGGCTCTATGGGACTTTGGGGGGTTACTGATGTTGAACTTTTGACGTGGCAGAAAGACCACTTGCAGTCATGGAAACCTAGGGAAGAATTCAAGCTCTGCCAGTAGTTAATTCTGTGGGCTTGAGCACAGTTCCTTCTGAACCTCAATTTCCTTGAGTGGAAAATGGTCTCACTCTTACTGTGGAAGTTTATTGCGAATTTTCTAAGAAGAGAATGGAAGGGAAAGTACCCAGTAGAGTACAGGAAAAAGATGTTCAGTGTGACTTTCTTTTGAAGTTTGTTTTAAGTAGACTTGATCTCTCAATTCTACTTTCCATTCTTTCGTTTAGTGCCCCAATCCAAGATCCCAGGGACTTAATACTATTTCCCTTTCTAAACCTGCTTTCAAGAGAAGATCAGGAATTAATTGACCCAGAGGTCTACATTATGACATGTCAACTTTGCATGCATCGGCATCACCTAGAAACATTATTAAAACATATATTGTTGGGCCTCATTCTCAGAGTCTCTAATTTAGTAGGTCTAGAATGGTACCTGAGAACCTACATTTCTTATAAATTCTCCAGTGAGCTAATGCTCCTGGTCTAGGGAACACACTTTGAGAACCACTAGTCTATAGCAAGACTGAACATGTCAAAATCGAAGAAGGTCTTAAGAACCATCTGGGCTCCTCTTCCATTTTTTTTTTTTTTTTTGAGTTGGAGTCTCACTCTGTCGCCCAGACTGGAGTGCAGTGGCCGCTCCCGGCCACTGCAGCTTCGACCTGCTGGGCTCCGGCGATCCTTCCGCCTCAGCCTTCCGAGTAGCTGGAATTACAGACCCGCACTACCACGCCCGGCTGATTTTTTGATTTATTGTAGAGATGAGGTCTCTCTGCCCAGGCGGGTCTCGAACCCGTGGGCTCAGGCAATCCACTCACCTCAGCCTCCCAAAGGCGTGGGATTATAGGCTGAGCCACCGAGCCCGGCTCCTCTTCCATTTTTATAAATTGATAGTAATTGGGCCAAGACTGTGACCCAGTCTAATAGTCTTTCTAATTTACCAGACTGATGACTGAGGACAATTTCAAGTGTTATTTATTCCAAGGCAATTGCATTTTAATCAGGATTCAAACTTTAAGCTATAAGATGATGTTGGTGATCATGATCATGATCATGAGGATAATGTGTTATTGTTTGGGTTTCTTCAGTGCACCAGGCACTTTCCACACTGTTTCTCCCCGTGACAACCACGTGAGGTGGGCATGCTAGCCCTGTCTTCTAGATAAGGCTACTTAGTTCAAAGGGCTCAGGTGGCTGGCCATGGATGTTAGGAAAGGGTCTGGTATGCCTGTTTCTGAGTCTTTATTTTCACCAACATAGCATGCTGCCATGCTGTGTTCTTTAACTGGAGTTACACATTTGATAAAAAAAAACAGTTAAGTAATCAAAGAGCAGTTGACTTAAGAGAAAAGGCATTGATGCTCTTATTTGAAGGGAAAAATTACCTGCCATTCTTTTTACCTACTTCTGTGTTCCTTATTAGTGACAATGCGACTCTAGGGTGCAGGGATACCAGCCTGGGTCAGGCAATCATTTGAGAAATCCCAGTGCCTGTCTATCAGGAACTACTTTCTGCTGTTACAACTTTGGGTTATCTCCATCATCTTAGTCCTCCTGCCCAGGTAATGGGTGGCCTCACTGGGACTCCTGTGACAAAACTGCAGAGCCACCCTCATGCATGTGCTCTATGTGGTCATATGACACAGAGAACAACCCTCTACCATGGTCTTGCTACCCTTGCTTATGTCATCTCATTGTCCAGCCCTATCCTGCACTCAGGGTTGAAGCCAGGAGCCATACCGACTTTGTACCCTGTGGACATTCAGGAAAGCAGCTTTTTCAGTTCAGCTGTGTTTTCCGTTCTTCCGATTGGGCCTATTCTGGTTGGCTTCCTTTTTTCCAGTCCAGGATCTGATCTAGATAAAGAGTCACCACCCTCCCCACTCCTTGAGTAGCAAGTTCCCTGGCAGCCTCTTAGCTGGACTTTATGAACAGCTTCTGAGCATCTCACTGATGGTCTGCCTCACGTTCTCATTTCATTTTTATTTGGGACCATCTCTTTCCATTGCTCTGAGAGACCTGGGAGAGGTATACTCCTTGTCTCCAGTTGAAGGTCCACTTCTTTGTGATTCTTCAGGTGCTTGGTTCCTGAGTCCACTTTTCTGCTGCCACCCTAGGGGTCATGGTGCTCATATTCTCTCATACACACAAACACACATTCACACACATACATATACATGTGCATACAGTCACTCATATTTTCAAATGCATATACATTCATATGCCAATACACATTCTCACAGTTCTCACATGTGTATATATATATATTTATATATATATATATATATATATATATATATACCCCTTCATATACTCATATACATTTCTTCACACTTACACACATGCACAAACTTGTGTAATTCTCTCACACTTAGATACATTAACACACATACATATTTACACCTATACACATACCACTCCAACATGCATACACACTCATGCATCCATACACACACACCAATACACACACATAAAAACACATCTATATATATTGACACATGTTCTCACATGCACATGCATTCATATACTCATACAACTCACACACGTTTCCTCATACTGACACACATGCACACAATCACATACATGCCTACGCATGCTGATACATATTCTTACATGCACACACAGTCACACACCCATACACATTCACAAAGTCTCATGTGTTCATACTTGCACACCTAGTCACACACATTCCCCATACTTACACACATGCACACACACAGTTCTCATGCACATAAACTCACACGCACTCTCACATACTCATATACTCACATACACACACACTTTGCAGACTCACACAGAGTATGTTGCTGACTTGCTGAAGGTGGAGGAGTGACTGGTAGGAGGGGAGTGGGTAGAAGGAAAGATGCTTCAATCACAGCTGACAGACTGATCTCCTGAATTCAGCTGGGGACTGAGGCAGGAGAAGGAAACAGAGCTCTTGCTGATCCCTCACTCTGTGCCAGGCACACTGCTTGGCATTCTGGAATTTCCCACTCACAGTATTTCTCTTAGGAAGTGATTCTTCGCCCCTGAGATTGCAGGTTCACTGAAGAACTGGGCTGTGACACTGGGCTTGCTCTTCCCACTGTACTGTGTGCAAGAAATGAAGCTGAGTCTCTACAATCACTTTCTTAAACATCTGCAATCACAAAATAAAGGCTTGCTGAGCTGCAGGAAACATGGGCAACACAGAGATTTTTATAAACTAACAAAAGTGACCCATGATGGCACCTCCCATAGATAACCATTGTTTGTGTTTGGTACTTGCTTTTGATTTTTGATAAACGCAAAACTTATCCATAATAATTTTAAAAGGATGTCTCAACGTCAAAACTCTATTGTAGCAGGTTCTTTTTCACTAAGCAGTATAATATTGGTTATAGCTTATTTAGCACTTACCATATGTCAAGCAAGAGCCTAAACATGTCACACACATTGTGGAATTTAATTCTCATCAGAACATTGTGAAGTGTGGGCTAGTTTATATCCAATGAAGTTGGGATCCAGAAATGTTAAACGACTTGCCTGTATAGGTTTCAGGCTGTGGAACTGGGACTCCAATCCACACAGTCAGACTCCAGAATCCACAGACCAGGGCTGCCTCCTTTTTATCATGGAAATCTCTTTTAGCAACTAGTGCTCTTTTAAAACATCATATTAATAATAACATTATCTAGTTACATTATCTAATACTATCATTTACCTAGCTAATTCTCAATTGTTGAGCATTTAGGTTGTTTCCAATTTCTTACTAAACAGCATTGTCCTGAAACTCTTAACACAAACTTTTTTGTTTAAAATCGAATAATTCCTTAGGATAAATTCCGAGAAGTGGAATTGCTGCATATACACATTTTAAAAGCATTCAGTTCTCCCTACCAAATTGCCATTCCAGAAATATCATGCCAGCCCACACTCTCACCAGCATGCTGCAAAATTGTCCTTTTCTCTGCAGATGGTCTGGGTTTTAACTGTTGCATCTTGTGATTTGGCACAGTGCATACATGACACAGGTATCACTGTAGCTGGGGTTCTGGCTGTTTGTGGCAATGTGTAGCCATTGTATGAAAATAACTGTAGGAGCTAAGAGTTTGGATGCTTGAAAAGGCTGAGCTCTGCTTTGTTGGGATGAAGGGGGTCTGTGAGGGCAGGCAGTGAGTGTGCCACACGGATGACAAAATGCACATGAGGAGGCATTGGATTTCCAAGGAGTCCCCAATATTCAGAGAAGGTGCAGACCCTGTTTTCTCTTCTTTCAGAGTTTCAGTGTTCCATTAATCACCTTTGTTTGTAAAGCTGGGGAAAGACAGGCATTGCTGTCACCAGCAAAATTCCCTGGGAAGTGGTCCAAGAGCAAGACAGTAAGTGCATTTTCCTCAGGCTTTGCTTTGTGAGTCCAAGCAGGGTAGAGAGGAGAGCACAGGCTTCTTTGAAGCCAGATAAAACTCAGTTTGATGTGACTCCATTGCACATTATCTAGTCTTGCTTGGGACAAGTCACCTTATTTTTCTGAGCCTCAGTTTTAGAACACCTGTAAAGGGGATAGATGTTCTGCCCTTGCAAAACATCTGTAAAGGAGATGGATGTTCTGCCCTTGCAAATTATTCCATGGTTGAAAAGGCATAAGGTTTCTGAAGGCCTTTGCACCCAACTGGTGCCCCACATCTACCTTGCACCCGGCACAGCAGATAGTTGGTTTCCCTCAGCCCTTCCATTCGGATGACATTTGGGACTGATGTTTGAAGCCCCTGCATTCTCATTTAGGGGAGCATCGTGATTGCTTGTTCCTTTCCAAAGCAGGATGGAAGGGAAGAGTGTAGTGAGAGTCTTGCTTCAAACTGATGTCTCTGGAAGTCTGTACTCCATGTGAGTTTTGAAATGGGGGAAGGATCAGTGGAGCAACGAATGGTAATGCAATCTCATTTTATTACCAGTGTGGAGTCATGGAAAGCAAGTGGGTCATCCAATATCCCAGCTTATTAGTGACTTTTCTTAAAAAATAAAACTCAATCTCCCTCTAGCAATATAGGCCAATCATGTTACCCCAAATATTAGGAAGGATGCTATAAGTGTTGGAGTCAGACCCCCTCAATTACTTTCCTTTTGCAGCACTCCAGGGTTCAAGTGTGGATTATCAGGAATGGGATCGGATTTCTGTTTGCTAAGATGATTGCTGGGATATAAACCAGGGGTAGTGGCCACAGCTGCTGTTGTCCTAGCATCTTGAGCATGGATACCCACATGCCCCTTGACTTTCTCCAAAGGCAAAGAGGTTCTTCCTCCTTTCCCTAAACTATTCACATCTAATCTTATTGATGTTATGTGCCTCCCACTTTTGCATTTATCAAGCAAGAGCCTAAGCATGTCACACACATTGTGGAATTTAATTCTCATCAGAGCATTTGCAAAAGGGGGGGGGCACATAACTTCAATAAGGGTACCTGATCTCAAGCCATGTGAAGTGAGGTGCAAAGGGAGGCCCAAACTTTACCTGTGTAATGACCTCTTACCTACCTAATCCTGAATTGTACCCCATATTTTTAAAATAAATAAAAATAAACTTTTTAAAGGAAAATAGAATGAAATGAAGTAGAATGTATAGAAGCATGACATAGATATCAGAAAGACTTTCCCAGGTGCTTGGGTGCTGTCTGAGAGCCAGGTTTGAGAGCTTTTCCAGACCTTTGCTTCCATCGATGGGCCAGGGCTCTACTCCAATGGAATCGGGCACACGGTGGCATGCAGATCAGATTTGGTGCCCATGTAATATGTGATGGCATAGACTGGGAAGCAAGATTAAAGAGTAGATTTTCATCACTTGTCCTGAGAATCATCACATAGCCCATTCCTTTAGGTAGTGATCCTGCCCATCTTTTGTCATATTACCTTTTGTCAAGTACACAGAGCAGCAGTAATACTGTAGCCATTAATAATAGTGTGTTTACCCTATTATTTTCTACTATTTTCCTTAAGTATAAATATATATTCATAGATATTAATATATATTTGTTAAATAAATATGCATATGTTTCCACAAAGTCTTTATAATTGCTATCTGTTATACAAAATACTATAATATTCATGGACCATAATGCAGTAAATTTTTTCCTAATGTTAAATATTTAAACTGCTCACTTGTTTACTTTAGAGTCAACTCTAGATTTAGAGCATTTATTGTACCTCTTAGATACATGTAGGTTACTTTTTAGGTTAAATTTCCAATGTGCTAGGGTAAAATACATGCACAGCTTCAAATACCTGTGCAATGTATTGCAACATTACTTTCCAAAGGACTGTATCGTTGTGTCATGCTGATAGCTAGGAACAATCATGCCCATTTTGCCACAATCTCTTCACCTGAATATTATCAAACCATAAAGCATCATGTACACAGCTAAATTCCATTTCTAGGCCATATTAACTTTCAGACTTCTACTTTGTTGGATGTTGTACAAATACATTTCATAGCTTCTGGAGGAAACCTGGACTTCAGTCCTAGGATCCCAGGACTATTCCCAAAGGACTCTCTGGAGTCGAAAGGAACAGGGGAGTTGGATATCTTTGGCCACCTAGGCTCAGCAGGGAGCTGAACAGCTTGGAGGAGGCACAGCTTTATCCATGGCCTTGTCTCCAGTCTAATTTTCCACTAGCCATGTTCTAAGGTATTCATACATGGTGAGTCAGTGACTGGAAATTCAGAATACATTTAGTATTATAAATGTGATGGGCAGATAAAGGTATTTTAATGCATTAAGAGGTGAAATACAGTGTTTGTTTTTGTTTTGTTTTAATATCAGAACCCAGATCTGTGGTATCTCTTTTATCTTGTATGCATTATGAAATAAATGCCAACCATTTATTTGTAAACATCTCACTGCCTATCACACCCACTCTCAGATATCAGCCTCCCCAACTTCCCACAGCCACCGGGAAGTGGAGACAAGACAGCACCAGGAGACACAAGGAAGAAGGAGTTGGTATGAATAGGAAGTGATAAAAATAGTAGGTCTAAAGATCTGTTGTGACACATGAACAAAGAACTCCAGGATGCCTGCAGGAGGGCAGCTGGACTCACCATTCTCCCTCTATGAGCACCAGCTCATGGCTCAAAGTTGAGAGAAGTCTAGATTCCTGCCCAGACTGTCTTTCCAAAAGCCTGAAAAAAACCTTCCACAGAAGAAGGTTAATATAAATAGGAATTGACAAGTATCTCCTAGTATGAAAGGTCTCTGAAGTAGAGTTTAAGGGATAGAGAATGGAGGGGGAGGGATAGACATGCTGTCCCAATGAAACTAGGGACTGCATAAGAGGCTGAGCCCACAGAGGAGGGGGCTGAGCCTAGGGGTGGAGTAGGAGGACATGCTGACACTTGAGGAAGGAGAATGAGCTTGTGGTGGGAGGGACGAAGAGAAGGGATGCTTGGCTCTCTGGAAGCAGATGCTTGGTATATTTGGTGTTTGCCACATATGGAGAAGCCAGGGCCATGGATACGTATCACAGAATAAAGAGGTAATTCACAACTTTTAGAGGCTACACAGAAAAACAGTTTCTGATCCTACAAGGAAGAAGCAAGGCTGAGGTTTTTTGTTTTGTTTTGCTTTGTTTTAATGGGGAAAGTATGGAGCTCATTCTGCAAAGGGGTAAGAAGAGGATCTATATAAAGATGACAGAGCCATGATGGGTGGGGGTGTTTTGACTTCTTACAGCTGGCATCTGAAATGTTCCTGACAGCATGGTCAGACCTAAGAAGCCTTATGTCTCATGCAAACTCTGTGACAAATGAGAAAGGTTGGGAGACGTCTGCAAGTACAGAAAATTCTGCAAACTTGGGGAATCCAGGAGAGGTTTGGGTACCTCATTCTATTCAGTGTGAGGCTGAGAGAGAAGGGCCGAAGGAGTTCTGTGATCTGGGATGCCAAGGAAGTAAAGACATGTGGGGAGTGAGAAGTATTTCATAAGGATAGAGGCAGAATCTGGCCTGTCTTGCTGTAGTTGGAATTTCTGGTTTGACCCTCATCACAAAATGTGCTCCAGGTGCTCCTGTTCTGGTGTTATCAGTTAGATTCGGGATCTAGCCATATGCTTCCTCAAGCAGAAACAAGAAATATAATTGTTGTGTGGTACAGTGGCACATGCCTGCAGTTCCAGCTACTTCAGAGGCTGTAGGAGGAGGATTGCTTGAGCCCAGGAATTGGAGTATAGCCTGGGCAACATAGCAAGACCCCTAAATACACACACACACACACACACACACACACACACACACACACGCACACATACACACACATACACACACTCAAATTTGTTTTTTGTTTACAAATGAGGAGATTGAGTATCTGGGACCACCCAGCAGGTCAAGAGGGAAACTCTTACTTTATTCTGTTTTCTTACCTACCTTCTTGGTTAGCAGGAATTTGAGGATGAGTCATTGCCAGCATCCTTTCCGAATGTTTCTTCCTTCTCAACTTACTCTATAAGGTGGCAGGACTATAAATGTAACTCCCTTCATGAAGCTGTGCTTACCTATCCCTGAGTCCAAACTGGAGCTGCCACAAATGCTTGTGGCTTGAAAGAAGCCAAGTGCTCTGTTGCAGTGGCCACATCAGGCTTTCCATGGAGTCAGTTTCCACTCCATTCAAGCCACCTTTTTTTCTCCTTGGAGCGTCACTTGAAAGGTAGAAATGAATCTGATCTTAGTTCTTCTTTCAACATTACATGCCCTTTTGAAATTGTACAAATAACAATGTATGATTGTCACGTTGAAATGAGAGTATGGATATGAAATGCTCCAAAGTCTGACTGAAGCCAAATATTAGGTCATAAGTCAACATTTTGCTGAGAAACTTGGTTACAAAGAAGTTGAAAATTTATATCTTTCCATGAAAAAAAAAACTTATCTGGCAGCAGACCGTTATCTTGCTACATGTATGGAGAGAGATGTGTGTCATTTTGCAACCTTCAAAACCCTAACTTCTGAAGTTGGGTTGGTTGAGAAATGAGGCTTTGGTGTAATATTTGAATTGCTCCCTGAGGTGAAACACAATGGGTGGCACAGATATGTATCATTTCTTACAAGGTCATTGGGAAAAATTGTGTGAATGGCTAGGAGCAGCCTCTTCCCACTGCGAGAGGTCACATTATGCTCACAGATCCTTCTCATGGAGAACTTCTGACAAGAGAATGAGCCATGTTGGACCATGGGCATATAGAGTCTTGAAAGAAATAAAACTTTGACTAGCTTCAACCAAGCAGCCATGACACTCTTTGGAAAGTCTCAATGGACATCAAGACGCAACTGAACAAAGGCAGGAGCTGGGGACAATGAAGCCTGTAGTTTTCCAGGTTGGCCTATTGTCTGTGATACTTATTACAAAGCCCACTCTAAGGTCCTCTATCATCTCGTGTGAGCTGGCAGGACCGAAGGAAAAGGTAAAGAGGTGTCTGTAGGTTAGGACCAAAGGAAAAGGTAAAGAGGTGTCTGTATGCTCACTACAATATTAAAGCCAGGCATTTTGCCAAATTAAGAACACTATGCTCTATTTTAAGATGGCCAAGTGACAATGTCAAGTTTGCATCTCCTTCTAGAAAGTAAAGCAGCTTGCACTCCCTCTAAGTGTCCAAACCCCAAAGTTAGAACTGTGGCTCAAGATAGAATTGAATGTCTGCTGTGGATGGGTATAACAAAGTAGGACTTTAGCTGTAGCCCAAGACAAATTGTAGATGGAATAATCTGTAATCACTGCACTGATATAGAAACACTGATGCCAGAAACCTGCTCCTGTGTGTGTGTACATGAGTTTATGCACACATGTATGAGGATGTATACATGAGTGTGTGCAGGCATGTGTGTATGTACAGGCATGTCCATACCTTCATGTGTGGACAGTGAAATGCAAGTGGCACCATAACAGTCAAAACCTGCACTTGATGGGTTCTTCCCCATGCACAGGGAACTCTATACATTTTCTTGTGCTTGGTATTAAGTCATTGCTACTTGAGGCACTGAACTCAGGACCGTTGCCCTTGTTCATTCTAAGCAGGGATCAGTCAGATTCTAAGTAGAAATATTCAATGGTTAAGATTTATCACAGTCCTGTCCTCCCCTCTTCCTCATTCCCACACTGCTATGCTCCCCTACATTTCTGATCTAGGACTCTCAGTCCCCCGGGGTTAGACTTTCTGTACTCTCCAAGGATGAGCCCTCTGGTCTGAGATGTAGGCTTATGCCACTGTGACCAGGAAGCTCATCCTAGAACCCACCAGCTCCTTTGCCCACCCCTCTCTGTGACATGTGCTGTAGCTGGAGCTAGCAAATCTTTGGCATTAACCAAACTGAGCAACATCAACCAATGCGGGTGTTTATAGTCCAGAAATTGGTAGCAGAGTTGGTGATGCCGTGTGCTGGGCAGGAGGATAATGTAGGATGGGTCCTTCAAATCCCATCATCAAGATGTCTCGCTGCTCAAAACTGACACAGCAGATCAGGCTTGCCTGACTTCATGGTCATTTTGGTCTTCTAGGCAAAGAAGGGGAACTATGCCTTCCTGTGGGATGTGGCCGTGGTGGAATACGCAGCCCTGACAGATGACGACTGCTCAGTTACTGTCATCGGCAACAGCATCAGCAGCAAGGGCTATGGAATTGCCCTGCAGCATGGCAGCCCCTACAGAGACCTCTTCTCCCAGAGGTAGGCGCGAGCAGCAAGGCGGCTCCAGTGATTGGGGGTAGGAGATAAGAACCAACACACACCTGTTTGTTTACAACATTTTCCTAAGCACCAACTATGCCCAAGTGCATCCTCCTTCCCCTTTTTCAAGCCCTGTGATAGGTGACAGAATATAAACAGGAAGTATATGGTCCCTGCCCATGAAGGCACATCATCTATGTGGGGACTGTGATGTGATATAGTATATCTACAAGGATGTGCAAACACCACGATTGTCTTTTTCTAGAGTATTTTCATCATCCCCCCAAAAAGCCCTGTACCCCCTAGCAGTCGCCCACTTTCCCCTCCAGTTCCTGGCAATTTCCAGTTTATTCTGTCTCTATGGATTTGCCTTTTCTGGGTATTTCATAGAAGAGGAATCATACAATGGGTGAACTTTTCTGTCTCCCTTTAAACTAGCATATTTTCAAGGGCTATCCATCTTACAACATGTTAGTGAGGACATTCTAAGGGTATTGAGGGTGGAGGGAGACAAAGAAGGACATTTGATCAAATGCAGTATACCCAGGAGGACTTTCCAGAGGAGGTGATGCCTGAAGCCTAAAGGATGATTAGGAGTTAGCCATAAAAATGATTAATGAATAGGATCTTATGGGTTTATGAATCACTTTTATATTTCTTTCTTTATTTTAAATATCATACATAATTTATTACTTTCTCAGTAACCGATTTTATTAGCTCTAACAGAAAACACAAAAAAAGTTTTATGTTAAGGGTAGAATATTTTTCTCAAATTATATACTGTACTGTGTACCATTCCTCACAGATGCCTCAGGGTAAACAATTGTCATATAATCCCTACAATGATCCTCTTTGGAGATTCACACTATATTGTATTCACATATGACAGCCTAGAAAATTTTCTTTATGTTAAAAATCCAGTTCGTTTTTTAAACATTGTGCTTAAACATATGATAAAACACTTTAACCCACTTTATATGTTTCAAGAACTGTTATGAATCACGTTTAAAGATAGGGTCAAAGAAACAGAATGTCTCCATATTCATCTTCACATGACTAGTGGAGGGTGCTGACTGTGGTGCAGGAGTTTCCTGGACCAAGGAGATGCTTTTTGCTGGGGCAGGGAAGGGACCTGGCTTTAACAAAAGAGGGTGGAAGTAAAGGGCATGGGTATAGCTCAGTGGCCTTAGCCAGTAGTTAGGCTATTACAGAGGCTTCTGTCCTCAGAGTGTCTAAGCCTTGGGCCCTCTTTTGCACACATCTGTGAAGTGGCATCTGGCTGGGTATAGGGATGGAACTGCAGAGCCCAGGGAGGAAGCCCTAGGACAACTCTACCTTAGTTCACAAAATTCCAAAATGAGGCTGAGCATCCAAGTGAAAAGGCCAGCATCATGCCAGGCTTAGAGGCAACCCTAGTTGGCTAATTAACACATGGATTCCAGCACTAGGGAACATCTACTTGAACGAGTGAGAGTACTTAAAAACCATCCCTTTAACACATCCTATACTTCAGAAAGGGTGACTCAAGCACACAGGGTTGCTGAGCAGGCTACTGGCAGAGCTGAGAGTAGAATCCAAGTGCCCCAAGCCCTTGGTGCTGTGCCCATGTTGCTGTGGGATCTCCAAGCCCTACCATCTCCCTTCTCCTGCACCCTCAAGTCCAGACTGGGCCCCTCTTCTGCTCATAAGCCTCTGAGCCTCAGCCCCATGAGGGCAAGGCTGAGGAGAAGGGCCTGCAATCAGTCTATTCAGTGGCTTGTTTGCAAAACAGAGAAAAAGGGTAGGACTGATTAAGGTAAATGAGGCATTTGAGTTTTTGCTTGAATTTAATCAAGTATACATTCTGTTCCTCCCTCTGCTCCCTGAAGCAGAGAGAGATGACAAGAGAGAAGGAGGAGTAGTGATTTATCAATTGTTCAGATTAAAGGCATTAGGAAAGAATGACTTCTCTCCAGGATTTATAACATGTTGGTGTTCGTGAGGTTCATACCAGTTGATTTTCTGAGATGGGAGGTTCAGGATGATTCCACAGACCATCAGCCGGTGAGCATCTCTTTAGAACAGACGGTAAGGGAGCCCATGGGGCCAAAGTGACAGCAACACCAAGATGGCTAATGTACCCCAGGACAGTGCTCATGGAAGCAAAAGATCCCCAGCGAGGGAAGGTTAGAGTCTCCATGTGCCTCTGTTGCTCAAATATCTCCTGTAAGTCTACTGAAGTGAACATTGACACCTGGAGAGAAGAGACAACAGACATTGGCCAAAGAGTTTGGATCTCTTTTGGATGGCTGAATGGAGTCAGGCCAGAGAGGGATCACACTAGGTCAGAGGAGGACCTGAAAATACTCAACCTGGAGAGGGCAGGATGGGTGGGGAGAGGTGTGACTGTTTCCTCCAATATCACAAGTTTTTCTGAGGGCACAGGGAATGAGATGTCCTTTTTGCATCTCCAGAGGACATTGGATTGGGGCCAGCATGGTGTGTGGGATTGCAGAGAGGCAGTTTTTCTCTGGATCAGGCCTGCCCACTGTCCATCCACTCACTGACTGTGAGATTGCTCTGCAAAACTTCTCCCACAGAGAACCATGGAGTGCTCTCCCCACCCCAGTGGTCACCATAACCAAAAGTGGCTAGCCCAGTTTTCATGTCATCCTGGCAAGAAGCAACTGATCACAATTTGTTTTCATCAGAAAGTCATGCGCTCTGTAACTATAAGGAAATGTCCCCAGTGGGCTGTGCTAGACTCCTAGAGTGTCCTCATCTTCCTCCATGGAGCGGCTCCTCCTGAGCTGGAATTGTCCCTCCTCCTGGCAGATGGGTGTCTACTTTTGGGGGAACTATTAGATCTCAGGTTGCCAACTTCTGCCAGTGGTTCATTAAGAAGCTCTGTCATATGGTACACACAGAACTGTGAGCTGCCTCTAACTGGGGCATACCTGAGGGGAGTGATGGGGCAGGTCTCAGGAGCAATGCTTCCTGCTATTTACAGAAAGCGGGTGCTGGTGTAAATAGCAGATCCCAGCTTTATCTAGAACTACTGTTACTATCTTTCCCTTTTTCCTGGAAACTAAACTATTTCCTTGAATACAGACACATTCCTTGTTTTGGCAGAGAACAGGAGGTATATGTGTGTGGGGGTGGGTCGGGGGGGGTTATGTGCCCTAAACAGGCTTGCGGACCACAGCATGCAGAGTGGGCATTCAATAAATGTTTAGCTACTTAATAGCTGTTTATTGAGTACCTACTGTGTAGCAGGCTCCACAGCTATTGAATTTTTTAAAAAGCACCTGCAATTATATCTGTCTGAAAAATAGAACAACTGGCTTCAGGAAGTGGCTATTATCACCCTGGCTTACTCATAAGCAGGAGTATGACTTATTCTGGTGCACGTTAGTTTAGCCTCATTCTCAAAGTCATTTTGTACCTGTGTCTTGTTTATCTATCCTCTGTCATTTTCCATACTTCAGTTTCCTTTTTTTGTTTGTTTGGAATTTTTTTGTTATTTCATTCTATGCTTTCCTATAAATTGCCTTACAAACATTATGGAACAAGATCGCACACAAAAAAATGCATGCAATCATAGGGAGTGGGAAGAAGAGAAGGTCAGCAAAATTAAGCAGCTTGCCTGATGCGCATAGGATCTGCCTGACAAGTGGAGGAGTGGGGATCTGACACCACAACCATGATCTGGCCAGAGCCTCACCATCCCCTAGGCCAGGACCTGACCTTGGGAGAACAACTTGCTATTCTTGAAAGAGCATGGCCACCTGATGAGCAGCATTGCCACTTTCTAATTGCAACCGTGGGCAGGTCATATAGATTCTGAGCCTCAGGTCTTTGAGATGTAATAAGAACTACTTTGGGCCAGGCCTGGTGGCTCACACCTGTGATCTCAGCACTTTGGGAGACTGAAGTAGAAATATTGCTTGAGCTCAAGACTTTGAGACCAGCCTGGGTAGCATAGCGAGCATTCATCTCTACAAAACAAGCAAACAAACAAAAAAACAATTAGGTGGGCATGGTGGTATGTGCCTGTAGTTGAAGGCTGAAGTGAAAACAATCATCTGAGCCCAGGAGGTCAAGGCTACAGTGAGCCATGTTCGTGCCATGACACTCCAGTCTGGACAACAGAGACCCTGATTCAAAAAACAAAATCAACAAAAACAAAAACGTAGCTACTACTTTGAAGGCTATTAAGAGGATTCAAACAGCATAAAATGATCAGTCTCTACTATGTTCACGATAAAAGCTCTCTCATGTCAATACCGGCCTGGCAAGACTGCTGGCCAATATGGCCATCACACTGTGCACCTGCTCACCAGCTTTTAGGGAGCTCTTGTGACTTGCTGGATCTCAAACTAAAGGTCTATATGTGTTCCTGTCAAAATAATCCTGTGAGGTAGGTGCATTTATTATAACATCAGATTTCTGTGATGAGAGAGCTATTCGGAGTCTGGATTTGAACTGGTATCCATAAACACAAAGCTCTGTTGTCTTTTCACAGTCAGCTAGTAGTTCAACCACTGGCCTTCTCGAAGGCCCTGCTGGCCCTGGGTTTCCTGTAACTGCCAGGACACCCAACCAATACGCCCTCAGTGGACACACAGTCATGTAGATTCCCAGACATGATCTGAGCTATGTGAGGTAGCGCAATGCTGCAGCTTCCCCATTAACTATGTCATGTGCCATGCAGAGATCTGTGGTGCTCAAGGCCATTCCAAGCATGAACCACAACCATACAAGTGCCCACAGAAATCATGCATTTTTTAAACAACCAAGTCCCTGTAAGCACAGCCGCATTCTACATAGTTCATGCTGATCAGTGTCCTGAGCACTTAATGAATATTATATCAATAGCTAACCATGGCCATTTTAGTTAAGTTTTCATTACATGATGAATGCATTCATATATTTATTGACACATCTTGCTCAGGGAAAAACACAGAGAGTAATACACAGGCCTTGTCCTGAAGGATCTGCTCATCTAGCAGGGGGCCGAAGTCTATGTTTCAAGGATGAGAACCAAGAAATAGCAGGGGCAAGTTTCTGGTTCACAGACACAAAGCTGGAATCTGGTTCCTCCAAATCCTGCTTTTTGTACTGAGACAGGCTGTTCTCAGACAATGAGAGGCCATGCTGTGCTGGGCCCATGATGCTGACAGGTCAGGGGAACAAACCCCTCAGGGCTGTGACCCTTTGTCTCCACCAGATACAAGTCAATGGTGAGAATCAAGCACAGCCTCAGGCATATGGTCATGACTGGCCTGCAATGCAGATCCAAGGTAGAGACCTCTACCATCCAATGGGCAAAGAGCTTCTCCCAACTATAGAGAACCATTTCTGTCTAACTGTGCCCACCTAGAGAGCCCAAAGAGGTCACTATCAATGTTGTTTTCTGCATATTTCATCATGGACTAGGCTTAAAGAACTCCACTCACATGGGAAAGCTTGGGACTTGGTGCGGCGGGGGGCGGGGGGGGGGTGGTGGCTCTACATGCTATCAGCTACCACTGTCTCACTGTTAAGACTACTGGATTATAGAAGGAATCCACAAAATACCACAACAGAAGAAAATCATGGAGTATATAGGACAGTGAAAGTTGCCTCACCATTGCACACATGATAATATTGAGACTCCCTCTTATGTCCTCTTGTGCCCACATTCTGGGCTCTGCCTGCTTTGCTATCTTTACCACACACTGTGAACCTCATCAGTTGTACCCTAAAGCCTCACTGGTCATGTTTCACCTTCTCAAAGTGCTCAGCACTACCCCACATAAGACTTTCACCCAAGGTTTTAGTTGAAGGAAGGATCTTCCTCCCCCTAGATGAATGCCCACCCTACCAGCCTCAAAGTGACTTGATTGTCTTCTCCATAAAAGTGGAAATAACAGTCTCCAAAGGGTTGAAATAAGAATTCCAACACTATTTGCCAAGCACTTAGGAACTTCTAGGCACATAGAACATGTTAGACCAGGATGAGCTATTTTATGATTAGTCAAAATTTAGGTTTTCACTCACCTACCACCTCCTCAGTGAAGTCTTTCCTAATCCTCCAGCCTATGCCACCCCCTATGTGTCATTTCCTAGAACCTCAACTTTGATTTCACTGTGTTTCTCACAACTTCTGTCTGCTCGTTGATTACACTAATTGTTTTAGGGTCGGTGTTTTTGTTTCTAGACCATAATTTCAGCAGTGCTGAACATTACACTTGGCGCAGTGCAGAAGGTCCTCAAATCAATGAATGAATGAATGATTTGGTGAATGCCAGTGGAAGAGACTTAGGATATAGTTGTGGAAGTATGAAATAAAGCATTTTTGTGATAAGAAATAGCCTAAATAGAGAGTCTGAGTGTTTGCCTTGTTCATTTCTGTATCTTCTGGTTTTATCCTGAGCGCTTACTGCAGAATCCATTTGCTTTGCTATTGGACTTTATCCATGGGTAGTGGGGACAGGGCAGAAGAAGGCAGTGGAATTATGGAGGAGAGGTGGGACAAAACCTGATATGTGTTTTGGGAAGAACACCCTGCCTGCAGTGTGGAGAATGGATGGGAGGGGAAGAGTTGAGGTGGAAAGCTGCTATAATGGTTCAATGTTGTCTGTGGTGGGGCCAGCATGGTGGGGTAGAGGCCAGGGTCACCATGGCTGAGTTTATGAGGTCAATGGCTACAGCTCTCCTGGGTTGTGTCTTGCAGGATCCTGGAACTGCAGGACACAGGTGATCTGGATGTGCTCAAGCAGAAGTGGTGGCCACACACAGGCCGCTGCGATCTCACCAGCCACACCAGCGCCCATGCCGACGGCAAATCCCTCAAGCTGCACAGCTTCGCCGGGGTCTTCTGCATCCTGGCCATTGGTCTGCTCCTGGCCTGCCTGGTGGCCGCCCTGGAGTTGTGGTGGAATAGCAACCGGTGCCACCAGGACACCCCCAAAGAGGTCAGCACCCTGGGTATATAGAGGCAGGAGAGTCACACTGGGCCATTTGGAGGGAGGTTTTTTTTTTCTAGTTAGTATTTACCTGAGCTATCTTGTCTGGAGACAGCAGTATTTTATATTGGGGGACTGTGTTAATATTTTATTTCATTTTTAAACCTGCAGAAAAAAATATAGAGGATGTTTTCATGCTTGAACAAAGTGCTGAGGTGCCAGCCACGGCCACTAAAGTCCTGTATTTATCTATAGAGCAGGTACAGCGTGGGCAGCGCCAGAGAGCCCTTCCCCACCCTGCCCCGCCCATGTGCCTCCACCCTGACCTGGAGAGACCACCTGTAGGGTAAGAGAGGAGCCCCATTCCTTCCTGATTCTCTTTGACTTCTCATCAAGGTCCACAAGGCCCTGCTCTCCCAGGGTGTGAGGGGGCCCCCTGTCCTGTCCTTCCTCCTCCTCTCCCTTTTCCTTGCAGGGCCCAGCCTTGCCCATGTCCTTCCTGGGTACACCCAGCTTAGGGGACATTGTAGCTGTTCAGACTCCAGATTCTGGGTGCACTTCCCTCTGTGTGTGCCAGCCACAAGTAGATTCTGCTCCCCGACACTTCCATCTCATTGGGTTTATGTTTTTTTCCAAGCTCATTTTAAAATTTCTGTTTTAAAACCTTCACCAAGGTCCCATGGATACCTAGAAACAGTTTCCCTAAGGGAGCATGGCAAGAAGTAGCATTTGGTGAGGATGCTCTGCCAACCCAAGGCCCAAACCCAGCCATGCCATCTGTAGGGCTATCACTACCTGCCACTACACCTCCAACTACATCTAGACTCTCAGCTCCACTTAGAGATCTGCTGGTGCAAAAAGATATAAATCTCAAACAGGAAGTAGCAAAGCAACCAGTGTCAAACCCCCAAACATTTCTTTTTTGTTTCTGTTTCTTGCCTGTTTTTGTTTCTTTTGGAGGCTCGTGGCATGTGGCAGTTCATAAAATGGTTTCAGAAATAAAGGGTCGAGGAGAAACAAAAAAGTAAATTGTGGTGGGAAAGAGAAACAACTAGGAAGAGGTAAGAACTCACTGGCTCTTTCTCAGCCTGATTCAGGGCAAGGAGTTACTGCCTCTGATCAGTAAGGAGGGATCCTCAGGACCACCGTCTCTGTAGCTTGAAGTGTATGGCTGGGCCACTACCCTAGAGACTGTGAAGGAATCTCTGGGGAGTCAAGGATGAGGACAGTGGTGGGCACCCCCTCGCTCCTTTCTGACCCTTCTTTCATACCAGACAATGAGCTCTTTGCCATTATACTTTCTTTTCCCAGAAAGGAAGGCGTGCTTGACTCAGCATGTTTGAAATGTGCTGGGGATATCCATCTTTCTCTCTTGCCTTCTGCATATCTCCATGTAACAGAATGGGAGTCCAGGGTTTTCCCCAGCTTTGGTGGCTCTCCTGTCACCCCTGAAGCTCAGGAGGGAATGAAGGAAGAGATTTGAGGAGGAAAAAACCCTGAAAGGAATAGTTTATGGTTCTATTCCAAGCTTCTTTGACGATTATAAAATTTTGTATGAAGGATTCCCTGGGAGGGACAGTTCATTATTCTGATAGGTAGTTTTAAGAAAGGGACGCAAACAACTCTCTCCAGCCTACTCATCATGTCAGCCCCTCCCTGCCATGGCCAGGGCACACCTCACCTACTTGCCATCACTGAAGTTTTTATGCATGGAAGCATCATCAGTCAGCTGGGATGGGGCGATCACAGAGCCATTCCCAGTAAGACCAGGTAAGACAGGGAAGATGAAAGAAACAGGCCCACTAGCTGACCTGCATTGTATCCACTGCCCACATTGTTTGTTTGGGGTTTTGCTTTCTTTTTCTAAGTCTTCAGGATGATTTCTTCTGTGCAAATGCCCCTTGGACTGGAGAGTGGTGGGAGGGGGTGTCTCCAGGTGGACAAGCATTGCACTGTCACAGAGGTGCTGTTCTGAGCAATGGACAGGGTGAGAGCTTGGGGATACAGTCTCAGCTTCAGTCTCCAAGATATTCTCTGGGAATCATGTGCAGGGAGAGCTTGTCCTTGAATTTGAAGTCCTTGTTTTTGTTCAGTCATGTTCCTTCACAGATCCTAGTTTAGTTCAGTTTCTGCCTATACAACAACCCAGAAATACTTGTTGTGGTGTGGCGTGGGGAGGGGGGAAGGGAGAAGCAAGAGAGAAATTGTTAGAGGGACACAGAAAAGAACACAGAAACAAAAAGAGAGAAAAAGAGACCATGTGACCAAGGGATGACCTAGCTGTGAGGAACAGCTTTTTTTTTTTTTTGCCAGTAAAACATCCTATCTTTTTTTTTCTCCTGGCTTCTGCATAAGTCCAGAATCTCAGTTAAGAAAGGATGAATACGTTGGCCCTGATTCCACAATGTGGGACTTCCTGCCCTGGCTGCCAACCTGCATCCGGATAGGAATGAGGACGCATGGAAAGGCAGGTTGTAAAATCACAGCAGCTGCCTGTCCTCCAGCCCCTTCTGGTGTTGCTAAGAAGGGCTGCATGGAAATTTTCCATGCTTTTCCTGTTTTTATGGGTTGCTGGTATTCAAATGAAATTTCTCCTTCCGCTTCATTCTTTAATAAGCATGCCTATAAAGACCCCGCCCCTGCCCTTAGAGAGCTTGCCTCCTCTCAAAGGCATATGTGGCAGAGAGCTCAGCTAGGCAGCCTCCACCCTGTTGCTGAGGGCTGTCCTGCAGTGAGCAGTGGTTACCACAAAATGCAGAGGGTCATGCAACCCAGCCAGGGCGTGCTGAGCTCAGAAAGAAGAGGGTTCTTGGCTGGTGAAGATGTCCTGGGTCTTGAGGGTGTTAGAACTGAGTGTTGAAGGATTGGCACAAATTCTGGAGCTGTGAATGAGATGGGAAGCTGCATTTAGGGAGGGGTGAACAACATGGGGTTGAACGGAAGTCATCACATCTCCTAGAGCTCCAAGGACTGCAGTGGAGGAAAAAGGAGCTGCTAGCAAAGCAGGAGGCAGGACCACTTCGAAGGACTTAAATGCCAGACCGAAGGGTTTGGACCTCATCATGTAGGAAATATGAACCAGGACACGGGGTTGAAACAACAGTATTTTAGAAGCATATATTTAAATTTTCAAAAAACAATGATGATATTTAATCCAGACTACTTCATGTTATTGGTTCATGTTTTATGAAGCAGCATTTGCAATTATGTGAGAGTGTCTGGGTAATCTTAAAATGTTTCAATTTGGGGCCTTGGCCGTATTTCTTAAGAGTCAAAACCCTGTCTATGGGAGGAGCCCAAGTCGTGTTTAATGGCTTGCGCTGGGATGTCTTCAGAGTATAGACACCTACTTGAAGAAGAGTAGTAATGTGCATTCAACCCCTTAATATTCATGTGGATTTGAGCTCATATTTTTTCTAAGGAATCAGACGATTATGTAGTTGCCCAATGCAGGTGAGTGCACCAAGCTCCGTGAATGCAGTAAAGAGCCACCCGCTAGATTTATGGGGGATGTGGAGCCATTGCTCTGTGAATAAAATATTCATGAAATAAAGATGAGAACTGCACAAATGGGAGATGACATGAGAAGTGAGGGATGAATCATCTGTCACTGGGCTGGGAGCTTAGAATTTTTGTTGCTTCCTGCCTTGCCTGCTCTCCCTTGGCCCTGCTCCACTTGTATACAGAAGGTGACAGAGGCTAGGGTAGCTGGGTGGCAGGAAGCAGAGTAGCAGGCAGCTGCTCCCCCTCTGTTCTGGCCTATGGGCAGCAACTCTCTGCATGCTTCCCCAGTGGAAGACTGGAACTTAGGGACCCTCCCTTTGACTCCACACCCTTCCTTGCCACCACTCCTTTGATACCTTCTTCAAGTGCGTGTAGAGATTTTTCTCTTCTGCTCTTCTTCCCTCTTTATTTATGCCAATCCAACAGTGTTACACCGAGGATTCAATAAGGAAGGTGTGTAAAGTGACTTAAAGATGCACATAGCCCAGAAATGTGCTTGGTTAATGATGGCCAAGGGGCTCATACCTATCAAGGGTCTGGAGATAGGCAGTGAGGAATATGGGGGAGTCAAGTCACAGCTTAGGGCACCTTCCCTATTCTGGACAAATTGTGTATTTTTAATCTTCAACAACCAAGGAAGGCATCTTTATCTCTGGAGAAATGGAACTCAGAAGTGGCAAAGGCAGAGCAAAAGTGTGAGTGATATGTTTATCTCTATTGACCTTCTTTCTACCTCTCAGAGGTAGACTTAGGTAAAGGACTAGAACACTAGGCTTTACACTGGGTGTATACATGAGCACAGGTTCCTATGTAGCATTTTCTAGAGGGTTTGGGAAATGAAGGGTGTGACTCAGTGTCCTACCCTGAGCCAGTTCTGGGCTCCTGGCTAGATATTTCCTTTCTTTGAGCCCTGGTTCCTCTCTTTTTCTGGAAACTGAGCCTGGTCTGACACGTACACTGCTGAGACCAGACGGTTTGGCATGAAGCTAAGGATAGTGAGTGTGCATGTGTCAGCCCTTAGCCTAGGGCCTTCCAGTGAGAAGGCACTGGACACTTACCATATACTACTGTGTATCTCAAAACTAGGTCATTGCCAAAGACTCTCCCATTTACCACTGGCTGCCTCTCTTGCTGGGTGTGATTCCTTTCACATTGCCAGTAATTGTTTACCTGCCTGTCTCTGCTTCAGATCTGCTGGTGCCTCTTCACCTTTGCTTTCCCATCAATTTGCCCACTCTCTGGAATAATGGAAGCTCTCGTTAAGGGGTGATGAATATAATTGAAGTATTGAGCACTTTCTATGTGCCAGGAACCAAGATGTATGCTTTACCAAGAACATTAGCTCATCTCGTAGTAGAAACTCAAATGTGTTTATTGAATGAGTGAACTAGTCTAGGCTCCTATAAACAAAACGTTACTAGTGTTAAATTGTTGTGTAATCATTGCAGCTGGATCAATGGCTTTCAATTCTGGCTGCACATTAGAGGTGACTAATTCTGGAGCTTTTTATAAATACAGATGCTTGGGCCGTGTTCCCCAAAGGGTCATATCAGGGAGATCTGGAGTACTGTAATTTCTAAAATCACCACATGTACTTCTGATATTCTGCCAAGGGTACAAATCACTGATGTGTACCAACCTTCCAAGAATTAGAAGCTACTGGGAGTAATGGAATTTGAAAACAATGAGGTCTCACTGGTGTAAGGAGAATGGTTTTTTTTGACACACTGTTGTTGTGAAAAAGAGCCCAGGTTTTGGAGCCTGGTATATTGAGCTCTTGTCCTGTTGGTCCACTTATCATGGAATTGTATAATCTTGAGAAAGCTGCTGTACCCCTAGTTTCAGTTTCCTGCTCTGTATACCTGCTGCTAGCCTCTATAATGCAAGGTAGTTGCTGATTCCTTCACATTGTCCTCCACTGCAAATCTATAATTGAGCCGATCAGAACTGTTTCTCCCGATGCCTTGAAAAGCTGCCTATTGTCTCCCGAGACTACTTTGTTGATGTAACATTTAGCTCCTTTGCCTTTACCCAACCATTGCTCACAGATCCCAGCCCAGTCTGTTTGGGGTTGTACAAGTCTTAGAAGTAAGACTTGAGAAGATCATGTTGGTGACATTTCTCCCAGCCCTTGGGACTCATTTACCACCTGTCTGGTCTTAGTGGGAACAGGAGACTGTCTCCAACAACTATCCTGGACAGGTGGGAAGTCCCTCATCCCCAGTTTTGTTCTTGCCTAACTTAAAGTACGAGCTGTTGGACTCCAAACAAAGTCAGTTCTAAGGAGTCCCATGTGTAACAGTCTGTTACCGAGATGATAGTTTAGTTAATTACCGTTTTCCAATACACTGTATTATTTCCACATTGGTGAACAGCAGCTTAATTACAGAACTTTATCTCTCTGCAAGACAATGCCTGGGAGAGGTTCCCCAGTAACCTCTGTTGGTGCACCTGTTGTCATGTTTAATATGGGGTAAGAATCACAGAGCTGGAATTCAGCCGGATTCATGGATAAACACAGTCAGTGAATTTTATGCCATATTCAGGGATGTTTGACGAGGTCAGTTACCTACGGTAAATTAATGAAGGCAACAGTAAGTTTCCAAGTCTCCTTCCACAGCTGTCATTACCTGGCTGAACACCGAAACCTTGGGATAATGAGGATGTAAACTGATGTAGTTCACATAAAAAAGCCCATTATTTGAATTTGCATAACATAATAGAATGCACCATTTTGTCTAAAAGATAGATAATTATTCAAATCACTTCTGCCTCTTTCCTTGAGTAGGCTGATTACTCCTGCCTCCTCTTTTCTTGGCTGCAGACACAGAAGGTGCAGCCAGACATGACTTTGCATGTACTAAATCTACAGCCCCAGGTGGTACAAGAAGACAATGCTTCCAGGGTTTCCAGAGAAGCAGGCCTTCTCCTGTTCTCTGCACCTCAGCTCTGGCCTTTTTGGACAGCAGCAGGAGCAAGCAGCCTAAAGTACATTTGTGAGACTCAGCAATCGGCTGATCTGTTTTCCACAAAAAGTAGGAGGCATTTGCTATAGTTCTACTCATTTTCTTGTCCAATTAAACAGCTAGAATAAGAGGTTCAAGATGGCATCCTCTTCTTTTAGGGTTTGTCTTGGTGTTGGAGCTGCTGGGAGTAATGGAATTTGAATAGCAAGAGGTGTCACTGAGTGGAAAGGATGGATTTCTTAATAATTATTTGCAGTAGGAAGCTCCCCCTGGAAAGTTTGTTTATTTGGTGTGTCCTGACATGGAGAGGTTAAAGACTAAAGAATAACTGCAATTGGGAGTTGATTTGCACTGCACAGCTTCACAGTCCTTAGAATTGCTTCATCTGTCCTTAATGTGATGCAAGAATATATATATATATATATATGTATATATATATGGGTCAAAGAAACTATTTATTCAAGCTCTTCCTTCAGAAATAACTGACTTGAAGGTAACTGGCCATCTCTTCACACAGTCTCTGAGTTGGTCTTTATTCTAAATGCTTTAACATTACTTCATCACCTCTCCACATCTGTGCTTATTCTTCCAGCCAGGTGCCTGTTCTCTGCCACTTGACAATCCACCACCCTCCAACCACATTTCCCTTTCACTTTAGTGGTGGAGTCATCTACCTCAGAGATTTCCCTTGCTCACATTTTTCTTCAAAGGGTCTGGGTTTGTCTGTCTTCCCTTCTTATGTTTGTTTCCCTGCCATTAAGTACAGAGGGTTTTTTTCTCTTTGCTCTTCACTTTCTACTCCCTGCTTCCGTATGGCCTTTTCAGACAGGAAGTTAGCCTTTTCTTATCTCCAGGCTCCCACAAAGTGGAGAACACATCCTGAATACCTGTCCTTGCCCAGTGCTCAATTAACTAAGAGAAAAAAAAAAACAGGTCTTCTCTTCCAACTGCCGGAATCCAGAGTAAACACCATTAGAAGCAAGACACTTGCTCCCCACTTCAAATTAGTCTGCTCAAACTTTATTTCTTTTCATCCCCAAAGGAGTCTTTAAAATCCTGAAGGGAAAATAAGAAAGGAGGAAAAGGCAAGATTATACTAACTAACTAGTTCTTCCAGTGATTCCCTGGAACATCAGTCATCAGTTCCATGAAAATGAAAATCTCTGTCAGTGAGTGCACTCAGCTTATTCAGTCTTGTCCAAACTTTGTTAGCTGTAAAGAGAAGAGAAGGTTATTGTATTAACCTAAAAGTATCTGAAATTCTCTCAACGTTCTGCCTTCCAAGCTCTTTGGTACCAGTCTTGTGCCCTTTATACATTTTAAAATGAAAATGGCCTCTAGATTCAAACATTTACCAAAACGGTTGTGGTACTGACTTTGGCTAATGAAGACAGAGGAGGTGTATCCAGAGCTCAATGAGAAGGCTGGAGATGTAAGTTTGGTGATGGGTAGGAGTCAGGCTTGTCCAGAGGCATGGGACCCAGGCTCTAGGAGTATGGCCATGGAAAAGAAAGTTTGAAGCCGGGCTCGGTGGCTCAGCCTGTAATCCCGCGCCTTTGGGAGGCTGAGGTGAGTGGATTGCCTGAGCCCGTGGGTTCGAGACCCGCTTGGGCAGCAAGACCTCATCTCTACAATAAATAAAAAAAAATCAGCCGGGCGTGGTAGCGCATGCCTGTAATTCCGGCTACTCGGATGGCTGAGGCGGAAGGATCGCCGGAGCCCAGCAGGTAGAGGCTGCAGTGGCCAGGAGCGGCCACTGCACTCCAGTTTGGGCGACAGAGCGAGTCTCCAACTCAAAAAAAAAAAAGAAAGTTTGGTGGAGCACTATTGCTGTAACAGTTGAGGCACCAATACTTTCTGTCTCTCTATCTCTGTTCAGGATTCAGATTCAGTCCTGCTATTCTTGTTTGGGTTATGGTTCTATCTTTTGGTTAGGTGGGCAGGCCATCTGCCAATATTTTATCCAGTGGGGATAGTATGTTTCTAAAAGCAAATAAACCAGGGACTTATTTAAGAAAAGATCATTGATGCTGAATGGTCCCAAGTCACTAATGTCCAACACAATACTATTAAAAATAGTTTCACATGCAAAACTAAAGACAACACACACAAAAAGGGGCAAAGTTGCACTGAGCTGGCTCAACCATGGTGTGAGTTAATTAGGAAATAACTTTATTAGGAAAATATATTTTATAAACTTTTGAAGGAGTCAGCAAAAACACTGCATAAATCAAATTTAGCATGCCAAAGTAGAATTTGCCTGGTACTCTGCAGCAAATTCCTCCAATTTCACCCATCACAATTGCTACCCAGAGGTGCCCCCAAGTCAGAGATGGTCTCTAGCACCAGTGTGCTGAGTTCTGCTGTGTGAGGCTTCAGGTCACTGGAATCTTAACTTTATCTTTGAGGCTGTGCCAACAGCTTCTGATGTCATATCCACCTATGACACCAAGCTACATCCCATAGTCTCCTCTACCTTCAAATGAGTTGGCTCTCTTATTCTCAGGTTCCCTCCCAGTGAAGAACAAGTTCTCTAGTGCCTTATTGGACGTTGTCAGTTCTCTTATCCTGGGAAAGGTTCTGGGAATGAAAGGAGTTGTCCCACAAAAAGCCAAACTCTGTTGTAAGCCAAGAACTCGCAAAGGCATGGAGAGGGCACTGGTCCCACCTTCTTTGTGCCAGGGGACAATGCAGCAAAGAGTGAACGGCAGAGCACTTGCCTAAGAAATACTGGGTTGAAACTTCATGGGAGTTCACCCTGTGGTTGGTGCACTCATCTGGGAGTGGGAGTCATTCCTCTTCCTGGAATTCTTACCTGCCAGTCCCATGGGAGCTCACAGTAGTCACTGAGTGGCCCTTAGATTTGCATGGTTGCTCCTTTTTCTTTTTGAAAGTATTTCCAAGGCTTCTACACTTCTTGGGGTTTCTAAGTACCCTAGAAGGTAAACAGGGCATGGGTTCCTTTTTGATATATGATGTCAACTTTGGACCACCTGCAGGGTTGAGTCTTGGATGGCACAATGTTTCTCTCGGAGTTTTATGTGAGGAAGGGATCATCATCTTGCCTGGCACATCAGCACCTACGCTGCCTAAATAGGCTGGAAGCTTCTAACCTCACCTGAGAACTCATATGACTCCTTTGCTAGTCACCTAGCCTTGTGCCTCACTGTAGGAAAAGAGGAAGGAAATCACATCTTCCCTGATTTTTCAAGAAGTTTGACCTTGTTCTGTTCTACTTTCTTTCTTAATCAAATAAATAAATGAGCAAACCAAACAATTTGCTATGAGGCCCTCTGCCATAGTGAGACAGTGTCAGGTATAAGATCACCCACCTAGGCAGCCTCCAACCCTCATGACACCGGGACAGTCAGCTGACCCTGAGGAAGTCCCTTTCCCCACCATCCACATCAACACCCTCCATTTCCATCCAGAAACCCATTTCCTGTAATCCTTCCAGACAGGAACATGTACCCCTCCCTGGCCTGTCTGGAGAGATTGGCACCAGATGAGGCAAGACTTCTCTCCTGATCCAGGTTTTTGGGCTGCCACTAACACTCATGGGGCAAGTCATTGACTGCCTGAATCGGAGACTCCTTTTATGTGAGATGGGGAGGATCATACCAAGTTTTCTTAGTGTTGTAAATTCTAAATGGTAAATGCATGGGACACATTAGGGGCTCAAGGGCCATCTCCTTTATTCCCATGTGAATCCTCTCTCCTTCTGTCTCTGCCAGCTCTTGTCCTAAGCGTTGTCTCTGGGTATGGTAATGATTCTAAGCTGAGTACTGAGGGGAGACAGGATGTAGCTAAGGTCTGCTGGCAGGGTCTCTGCTACACAGGGGTCAGTGTCCTCACCCACAGCTTCCCCAGATAACTGAGGGTTTATACAGTTGAGGCGGTGGGGAGTGATGTGGGAAATACTCACTCATAGCCCAACAGGCTGACCAGGCCCGGTGTCTCCAGATGTCCAGAGTTTGTAGCAAGTCAGCCCTTGGCTCACTGTTAGGGCTCAGTCTGACCTTTCTGTGCTTTTCATGCAGGACAAGGAAGTAAACTTGGAGCAGGTCCATCGGCGCATGAACAGCCTAATGGATGAAGATATTGCTCACAAGCAGATTTCCCCAGCCTCTATTGAGCTCTCGGCCCTGGAGATGGGGGGCCTGGCTCCCAGCCAGACCTTAGAGCCGACGCGGGAGTATCAGAACACCCAGCTCTCAGTCAGCACCTTTCTGCCAGAGCAAAGCAGCCACGGTACCAGCCGGACACTCTCGTCAGGTCCCAGCAGCAACCTGCCGCTGCCGCTGAGCAGCTCGGCCACCATGCCCGCCATGCAGTGCAAACACAGGTCGCCCAATGGGGGGCTATTCCGACAAAGCCCGGTGAAGACCCCCATCCCCATGTCCTTCCAGCCCGTGCCTGGGGGCGTCCTTCCAGAGGCTCTGGACACCTCCCATGGCACCTCCATCTGACCACGCCGCCTGCCCTCCCACCTGCCCACCAACCCACCCGACCAGCAGAGCTTTTTAATACAAGAAACAACAACACAAACCACACACACAACACACACACACACACACACACACACACACACACACACACACACACACACACAGAGACTCTTTCATTTTTCTTGTACATATGTGTAAATAATGACAGAATGGAGTGGGGTAAAAGTGTATTTTGAATATTCCCAATTTTCGAAGTCAGTAAAAAAAACACACAAAAACTGTATGAATGACTTTGTAAATTTTGTTCTATATGAATAAAAAGGCAAATTACTTGTGATCATTCTGAAGTGCCAAAGGAGCCCCCATGTTCCTGGGCCTTTCTGAGGGCAAGAAGGGTGACCAGATAAGGAGCCCCTTCCTGCTGGGGGGAAAGGGAAGATGAGGATCCCCAAATGCCATCTGCTGCCTTGCCCCATGGCTTGTTGTCCCATTTTTTTTCCTCCTGGCCCTCATTCCTCATGCTCCCTCAGACAGATAAAGAGTGAGTCTGGCCTGGCACACTGAGTCACTGTGCTATAGGGTGATCTGCTGCTCTTGGGATTGAGGAGGTGCCCTGGATATAGGGGCACCATGGGCAATCTGGAATGAGGTGGCCACCTGCTATTTGTCACAGTTTGCTACAGCATGCATCTGTCCCATGAACCCCTAGAAAAGCTGCCCACGTTGAGGTAACAGTCTCTGAGCGCTTTGAGGCTGAGGTGCTTTAGTGTCATCAAAATGGCTTTGTTTTTTACCTTCTTAAAATTACAAGAATCAACAAGTGATAGAATATAGAGGGAGGAGATGTGAGGTGGGGCGGAGGGTCATGTGGACCAGGTGAGGGGATGGGATAAAAGGCTAGGTAGGGAAAACTATTCCTTTGGGCTTGGACCCATGGTCCCAGGTGAGAGAGAAAACTGGGGTCACAGATGCAGGGAGTAGAAGCATTGTGGTTTCAGGTAAAAGGATTATGTTGGAACGAGTTGAGGGAGATGCCTCAGGTGAGAAGCTTGAACTTCAAGTGATAAGAAGTGATGGGGACTAGAGAAAAGCAGGAAGAAACCTTAGCCCTTAGCTTATAGCCCCAAAGGTAAAGGCATGACTCTGGGAAGACTGCCCGACAGGGCCAGTCCCAGCACAAACCCTCTCTCCAGGTTTTACCATGTCCTCTATACCAGGAGTCCCCAAGCAGCAATCTAGCCCATATGGGCCATAGCAATCTAGCCCATAGCAGGGGCATACTGAGAGCAACTTAAGTCTTCTGAGATTCTAAGGCCTATCCCTGTGCTGTTGAACTTGCTGGGAAATCCAGTTTTGTAAGGCTAGGATGACCTAAGAGTCCTACGCCTCCCATTGCCCTTTCTGGAGCAACTCAAGTATAGAGAACCATGAAGAATGAGATTGTAGGAATCTGACCTATGCCACTTCAGTTCCTCCTCAAAGACAAAGGTGATTCTGATTTCCTGGCCTGTGAGAATAGAGAGCACAGCCCATATCTGCACAGAGTGGGATGAGGCTCCCATCCCCAGCAGTAATCAGGGAGCTGAGATCCTGAGTCTGTGGTCATAGGGAAATACAATGTCCTATTGATTGCCTCTTCTATAGTCTTGTAGAGTTATTCAAGAGATGTATTTATGAGGGTGATAACTAGCCCAGGATTGATTTCTTTCCTAAAATCTCGACTGACATGATTGAGCAGTAAGGAACAGCCACATCACACAGTTAGCTAAAAGCACCCTGGGGAAGAAAGTGTTTATAATTATGTTATTTATCTCTGAATGCTGAGAATGGCCTGATATTCATGCTACCAAGGCAATTCATTGACATCTCTCCAATCAGAGCATGTGGAGCTTGGAGCCAGGTGCACCTGGAGAAGCCTAGGTGGTCACCATCACCCCGAGGAAGAGCAGGCTTTGTTTTCCATCAGCACTCTGGGTTCTCTGCCCTGGATGGTCAATTTTTCATATATATCTCTATTTTTTTAATCAAATTCTGGTCTCACTGCCTTATCTCACACTCAAGCCTGTTTTTCTCCCCTGAGATGACCTGCCTTCTGGGGTATAGCATGGATGTCTTCTTGGATGGCTTTACTTAGAATGGACTTCAGGGAGACAGAAAGAGAGAGAGAAATGAGAGGTGTGTGTGTGTGTGTGTGTGTGTGTGTGTGTGTGTGTGTGTGTGTGTGTGTGTCAGAGAGAGAGAGAACACCAGTATCTTCAAGAAAGAAGTATTCAGCTTATATAAAATCCTTAACACCTCATGGTGTTATTCTCCATGTTAATGTTATTTTTTTCTGGCATGAGGGGAAATGATTGATATTCAAGCAAGTTCTCTAGGAAAAGAATCTTCCCAACTCAGATTTCTGTGTCAGATCAGAATGTATCTTTTTTTTCATGCTTTGCTCTTTGGATTTATAACTCTGTTTAGACTATTCCATACATTTTAGGTATATTTTGTGCCTTCAGACACTGCAAATAATAATCAGCATTTGGATTAAAGTTGTTTAATAATAAATCTTGTCTTTGCTCCCTATGCTCTTATTCTCTGGGATGAAGAAATGCTGTCTGCTAGTTTCCAGGCATGCTGAGGTCCCATCAGCATGGACAGTCATGAGGGAAACTCCCTTCACCAAGTGGGTCTCAGTTATGTGTGACTGTGGGGGGAACACCTTCTCACCTAGTGTATATCCAGAGTCTTCTAATATCAGTGAGGAGACAGTGTGAGGGACAGGCTTAGCAACAATTTTGAATTTTGGTTAACTTTACACATTTCTTTACAATGTTAAGTTCTTGGAATACTCAGGAGGGAATTGGGCAATAATACACAGAGAAGTGTTCCCATAACCTGGTGAAATGAACATCCCTTTGTCAGTTGACTTTGCTTCTCATCTCTATACTCTGACCTCAGATGAGTTACTCCCTTGTGCTTAGGTCTCAGGGCTAAGGGACTATCATTGTTGGAGGACTCACAGCTTGCTTCTCCATATTTGACCCTCACAGGATCTGGGGATACCCAATGGACATCCTATTCACTCAGTCATCCCAAGGACTTGGAACCACCATTCTGGGTCCTCAACCTCCAGATGCGTGTGCTCCTCAGCCCACCCCCGGCATTGCCAAGTTTTCCCTGACCTCTGGGATTTGGTGGCTGGAAAAGCCCCACTGTCAGCCTCAGGATCAGTAAGCTTGACCTGAGGGGTTCATTTTTATGTTCAAGATCCCATCTTCTAGAAATCAAAAGAAGAATGACTGGCTCTAGTTCTTCACCTGGAACCAATGATGGGCTTTTCCACATAATGAGGGACAGAGGACAGACTCCCCCAAAGATTATCTGAGTGAACAGATGAATCTGGACAGGACAAGGTTCTGGCACTCCCAAAGGGCTCTATTTTGTTAAGAAAAAAGTTGGCCACTTCCTAAATTCAAATCCTCCAAATCATGCCAAGGTAAAACTGATTCCATACCTAATTTTCATCTTTGAAGCACTGAAGGAGTAACAGAGACACATTAAGGGAAAAAAAAGACCACTGGACCTAAAGGCCATGAGAACATGAGGGAATATTGAGCTTCTATGGCCTGTGATTTTTCACTTAATAATAAATTCCATTTGATAATAGATAATAGAAATATTAACTACTTTTAAATATTAAATTTAATCATATTTTAAGTATAATTGATTGTTATTCAACATCTCATTTAATAATAGACATGGGCAATGTCTGAGGGATAATTCAGGTTTCTGTGTGACCTTCTGCTTCCAAGGCTAATGGGTTACTTAATCAAGTGCCTCTGCCTTTGTTTTTAGCAGACCTTCATTTCCACAAGTACACACTCATGAATTAGCATCTATGTCTTAACTAAAGTCTTGCTTTGTGGTCCCAGTTTTGGCAACAGAAGATGAGATGAAAGTTTTAAAAAATTGAACGAAGCTTTCTTTGCAATAGATACAATAAAAGAGAAAGTGTTCTATCTCTAAGGTATCATTTTGATATCTAAAATTATTTTATTTCAGGTTACTCATTTTAATCAACAAAATTATGTTTTATTCTTATTATCCTCACCCTTTACCAAGAAACTCCAAATAAGTAACACTTTCCTGTGCCAAAACCTTTACTCAAAGTCCTTTTTTTTGGTTTGCCTCTCAGTGGTGGTATGTAGTTACAAGAGAATATTTATGAAAGAAGTGAGCCCATTCCAGATAAGTCAGGATATTCACCTTCTACAAAAGAGGAAGGAACAATTGTCTATAATCTCTGATCATATTTTCCCACCACCAGCTTTTATCCTCTCACCTCTGAACTTAACAATGAGCACTGAGCTCCATGAAACAGCAGAAATGTATTCTTCAGGAAAAAAAAAAAATCTAGCTACAGAAATCTGCAATGGCCAGTGGCCAGGATCTGGAAAAGAGAGCGCCAGACAGGCCTGGATCACTTACGGTGAGTGACCAAATATGATCCAAGGAAAGTGCAGTTGCTGAGAGATTCAAGCATACAGTTGCTGGGGCAACTCAGAAGTGTCCAAGCTCAGAGGGAAAACAAAATATTCACTAACACATTGAGACTTATTGACACCCAAAATAAGTATAAATAGACACATGTATACATATGCACATGTTCATGCAAAAACACCCAGGTCTATACAGACACACTCTCCATGTCAGACACATGCATGTAGAGTTTAAAAGCACACAGCAATATACTTGGGTGATGCAAGCAGATGGAAATCTGTTCATCAAAGCTGGAAAACAGGGTTGGAGAGAGACAAGGGAAGAGGCTGTTGCAGGGCCTCCCTGCCCAGTTCACAGTCTTAATGCAACAATCAGCCAAAGTGGTGCTCTGCAATCAACCACCAAGGAAGGAGCCACACCTCCTGCACAGTGGCTTTTCTCCTGCCAGGCTGCCTGGAATGCACAGTAAAACCTCCTCTGCCATCAACCCCTTGCTCTAAAATCCTGATTGTTCAACCTGAATCTGTAAAATATGCAGAAAAGTACAAAGCATTCTTCAAGAAGTCCCAACTGTTTCCAAACAAGAATGCCCATTATCACTTCTATATCAGTGACCATTTCTTGATCAGGTATTGAGTTTCAGGGATGGTACTATACCCTTTATATGCAAACATTCTCTTATTCTCAGATCAGTCATGCAAGGTAGAAATTATCATCCATAATTTATAGGTAGGGAAACTGAAACTCCAGAAGGCGTGGTCCTGAAGCTGGTAAAAAACAGTGCTGGGATTCACACTTTTTGTCTGTCTGACTCCTTAGCACATGCTCCTGCCTGTACAGTTGGTTTTCCTTCCCAGGGAGCATACCTCAGTTGCTGCACCGGTGCTGACCTTCTCTGTTGTCAGCCCACCAGGTCCCTTATCCTCCACATCTGCTACCTCCTCTCTGGCAGCCTCAGGGCGATTGGTGAGTATCTGCTTTTGCACCCCTGCTGTGGCTGTGGTCAGCCTGCACTAGCAAGGTCATTCCTACCCACAGATTTGAGATCTAGGATTTGAAGAGTAGGAACCAATTCACAGAGCTACCTGTGATTCATGAACACTAGAATAACATTTTCCCTGTCCATAAGCTCTCCTTTCCTAATGGTTATGCCTCTTGCAGAACCTGTACAGATCCCAAAGGCCAGAGCTGGACATAACAAGCAAAGCCTTGCTTGCCTTTGCTTCATGGCAAAAAAACTTTTTTTTTTTTTTTTTTTTGCATTACCTTCCATGCAAGGCAGTATCTCCTAGTGCTTATATAGTAGGTCAGACTGGAGTGAATAAGATCTGGCTTAAAATCTGTTCTTTACCTCTCATTAGATGAAAGCCTTGGTCCTATCACTATCTCCTCTGAGCCTCCATTCTGTCTTCTCCCCTGTAGATCCTGAGTCCTGAGCTGTCTTGAAGACCAGTGATAATTCAGGTAAGGTGACACATGCTCATCAGCACAGCTCTTGCGATTTGCACACCTATAGCATTCTACTTCTTGTGAACAGCTCAGGCTTTGAGCTTAGTCAACAATCTCATCCATAACATTCACACTCAAACCACTTCCTTCCAGTTTGTCTTCTGGGACAGAGAAAGGCAGCATTTCATTTTCATTCCTAAAACTTGAATGCTGGTTTGGGGCTTCGTTCTCGTGCTGCTGGAAGCTGATAGTGCCTGCCACCCTCACCTCTGCTCCTGAGACTCCCTCAAGTAATAATTCTGATTGTTCCCAGAAAGTTAATGAAAAGCAACCTGGCTTACCTGGAGAGAATGATTTGATTATGAGAGGTTCTGGCAATGCCTCCTGACTTCCAGGCATGCTCAGGGTGAAATGCAGACAAAAAGAAGGTGGTTCTGGGGAGACAGCCTCTCAAGTCAATGGAGGTGTTGATGGGTCCTCCAGAATATAATGTGAGAGGTGAGGCTCATGACCACATATTCTAAAAATACCCAGACCTTCAGGGACTTCCTGAGGTGATGGTCCTGAGGTAGGACCCAATTCTTTGTGTTGTATGGGAAAACATAAATGTACATATTTGAAACTATGAGGAATATGTGTGTGGAGACTATTTTATATTTACTCTGTCTGTGTCTCTTTTTCAGTTTTTTCCTCTACCTTAGACCCAAAACCCAACAGTGACTAAATCTTCTTGAGTTGGCAACTTGTCGTCTGGTCAGACTCAGTTATCTTATGCTGAATGTGCTTGTTGCATATGGGGAAAATGACAGAGTGAGCCGCTCTATCAATAAGGATCCTATGTGGCAAGAAAGACATGGAACATAGAAACTGAGGAATTTGAGGAGAGAGACTATTTGGAAAGAAGTGCACAGGTTAATGGAAGTCACAAGATGTTGGAGAAGCCTGGGGCTAGGAACAGCAGCACACCCTTACCACCTAAAGGCCCAAAAGGTGGAAGGAGGGAGCACATGTTCTAACTAGGGTGAGGACTGTCTGACAGGAGCTGAGTCCAGCCCCAGGGATGAGCCATTCAATGGTGACCCCACAAATAGCAGCAGAGAGAACACATATTCTGACTTCACTGGTCTCCCCATGCTCTAATCTTTTGCCCCTCCAAGAGCAGAGGGCAAGCAAGTCCACTGAGGCAGGGTAGATAAAAATGGAGAATGGGTATGATGCAAGGAAGAAATTGAATATATTTAATATAGCATGGTCCAAAGGGGAAAGAAAGGGGATTCACAAAGATCAAATGCCTTTTTTGTCCTAGGAGAATAAACTCATTCTCCCCCTGGAAGATTAAATCCCTTTCTCATAAATTCAGAAAGTAAAACGTGGGGTAATTGAGTGATTCACTCAAAGTGATTCAACTGGTCCATCAGCCTAAATAAGGCCCATGCTCTTTCCACCCTGGATTGTCCCACTTGCTTAGAAGATGGAGACACAAGACACATCAGGATGAGGCTCACCTCTCCAGATTTGGGTCTCAACCACCAAGGTCTGCAAGTTTCTGGATAAAGACAGGCATAAATTCATAAGTTGTACCATATTCATGCAATTAAATCTTGTGTAGTAATGAAAATGAACTTCATGTAGGAACATAAATAAATCTCTGAAGCCCATGTTGAATAAAAAAACCAGACAGATTCAGCAGAGTAGAGTATATGGCATTCATGAAGAAAACACTAGTCTGCCTTTTTGCAGTTGGGACAGCATGACTGTATCCAGCAAGACTCTAATTTGGATGTGGGAGGCCACTCTTCGGATTGGATCACAAAAGAATACCAGTGCACGGGGCTACACAGGAGCCAGTGTGTTAGTACAATAAAAGCGTGTTTTTGTAGTCATGTTCTGTTATTTTTTGGTTATGTGACTATGAGTAAGTCACCTCTCTGAGCATCAAGTGCTACATCGATAAAATCTATACAAGGAGAGCAGCAATTTAAACTCAGAGGATAAACTAAGAAAACTTATGGAATAAAGCACCTAGTGTCAGCATCAGTGACTGACATACAAGTGCTCAGTCAATGATGACTATTATTAGTATATGAAATATGATCACAAAAGACCCAACTATGAGACCATCATCTTAAATTACACTTTTTAAAAAAAACATAAAATACAGAGAGGTGCACAAATAGTAAGTATAGAGTTCAATTCATTTTCAGGGTGTGAGTGCTCTTGAGTAACTCCCAGCCCAAAACAAGAATATAATATTTCCAGCCCTCCAGAGGCTCCTCTTGTGTTTCTTCTCCCCAACTGGCAATTCTGAAACTCCAGAGGTAACAAACACTATGAGTTCTAGAACCATTGAGTAATTTCATCTATTTTTGAAATGTGCATAGATAGAATCAATTCTACTTTTTTCTAGGTTTTTTCATTTAATATTGGCTTTAGAAATTATGTTTCTATGGAAGTAGTTGGAGACCATCATACTACGTGAACTATCACAGAAATTAAGAATTGAATGCCAAATGTACTCACTCATAAGCAGTTCCCAATCATTCACCAGTACTCATGAGTACAAGAGTGGGATCAGCAGACACTGGACACTACTAGAGGAGGGAAAAGGAGGAGAGCACATGGCAACACATTGGGTACCTGATCCACTATCAGTGAGAGTGAAGGCCAGCTAGAATCCCAAACTTCACTTGCATGCAGCTCATTTATGTAGTAAATCCTCATCTCACAATTCTAAAATAAAATAAAGAATAACATAAAAATAAAAATATTTTTTAAAAAAGAAATTTATTTGTGTCTACATAAAATTCATTTTCATTGCTATACAGGATCGCATTGTATGAATATGCCACAATTTATGAATTATAATGTTGATAGACTTTTGATTTGTTTTCATTTTGGGTTACAATAATGTCCCAGTGAAAATTTTTTGTACATATATTGGGTGAATTTATGTATGTTTTTTGTTGGATTGCTGGGTCATACTATGTATATATTTAACCTTATACAGACATTGCTAAAAAGTTGTCAGAAATAGTTGAGCTGATTTATGCACTTTACCTGCAAAGTTTGAGAGTTGCATTTGTCCCACATCCTCAATAATACTGGTGCTATCATATCTTTTAATTTCCAGCCACTCAAGTGGAAATATATTATGCTTAATTGTGATTTTAATTTGTATTTGCTGATGATTAATGATATTGAGCCTTTTAGGTATGTTTATTTGCATACTGCTTTTGTGAGATGTCTCTTTTCTTCCCCCAGCATCGCTGGCCTTTTTACTCTCTTTCTGGTTTCTTTTGATGGACATAAGTTGTCAATTTAGCTGTAAGTTCATGTATCAACATTTTTTAAATCCTCAGTGTTAAATGTGTCCTGTTTTTGAAAACTTTGCCTAACCCAGGCCATAGAGGTATTCTCCTGTTTTCTTCTGGATATTTTGTTGTTAATGTTTGTTTGTTTTGCTTTACATTTGCATCTGCAATCTGCCTGAAATTGATTTTTGAGTATGATATGAGAAAGAGTTTCTAATACATTTTTAATATAGATATTTCTTTATTCCAGGACCGTTACAGAAAAAAGTTCCTTTCTCATTACATTGCAGTGTCAGATTTATCATAACTCAGGTAATCTTATATGTATGGGCCTGTTTTCATTTCATGTTCTGCTGATCTACTGATCTGTTTTTACACTAACACCACACTGTTTTAGTTACTGTAGCTTTGTAATCAATCTTGACATCTGATATATGATAGTCTTTTGCATTTACATATATTTTAGAAGTGCCATCCTATTTTCTGTAAAACTTCTCTTGAGATTTTGATTGAAACTGCATTGAATCTTCAGATAAACTTGGAGAAAATTAACACCTTTCCAATTCTTACTTTTAACTTTTCTGCGTCCTTATATTTAAGGTGTGGCATTTGTAAACAGATTGAAGTTATCTGTCTGTGTTTTAATATGGTCTTTTAAAGTCTTTAAAGTAATTAGTCCATTCACATTCAATATAACTAGTATGTATTTGGATGTAGATATGTAATCTTTTTTTTTCTATTTGTCCCTCTTATTTTATGTTAACTATTCCTTTTTGCCTTTGCAATATTTAAAATATTACTTTGTTATTCAGTGTGCTTTCTTTGCTAGCTTGTTGGTTGTATATTTTTATAATTTTTAGGCCCTTAAATGGATTACCCTGTTGATATAAATATGCATTTTACCATGTCTAAAACATGACAAAACACTTTAACAAAATGTAACTCCTTTTAACCCCTTTACATCTTTTAAAATTTTAGCTTTACACATATTTTCAATAAAACAAGAAATTATTATTGTTATATTCAGTGAGAGATCATTTGGACTTTTCATTATATTTATCTTTTCTGTGTCTTTTTATTTCTTCCACTATGTCTTAGCTTCTTTCTGAGATTTTTTTTCTGCCTGAAAAACCCTCTTAAGAATCTCTTTAGTTGTTGGTCTGCTGATGAAAAATATCACCCCATCTTTTAGGGAGAATACCAGGAATATATCTTCATTTTTTCTTTTCTTTCAAAGGACATTTTCACCAGTTACAGAATTCTAGGTCCATGCTTTATTTTCTTTTAACATCTTAAAATTATAATTTCTTTTTCTTATTGTTTCTAGAGTTTTTGCTGAAGTTACTTTTCAGTGCTATTTTTTTCTTTGAAGGTAATATGTCTCCCTTTTTTCTGGATCATTTTATGATTTCTTTTGTCTCTGGTGTTCAGCAATTTTACTATGATGTGCTTAAGTGTCATTTTATTTGAAATATCTTATGCTTGGGTTTTTAGAATTTCTGAGTCTGAGTTGTCATCTGTTAGTTTTAGTAAAATTTCAGACATTCTCTTTCTTTTACTTCTGTTCCTCTATGTGCATTTAAGCTTTTTTTCTTTAATTATGATACATAAGTCCTTGCTATAGTTTCTATTTTTTCTTTTTATCTACCTTCTTTAGTCCAGCTTTTTTTTTTTTTTTTTTTGAGTTGGAGTCTCACTCTGTCGCCCAGACTGGAGTGCAGTGGCCACTCCTGGCCACCGCAGCGTCGACCTGCTGGGCTCCAGCGATCCTTCCCTCAGCCTTCCAAGTAGCTGGAACTACAGGCGCATGCTACCACACCTGGCTAATTTTTTTTTTTATTTACTGTAGAAATGAGGTCTCACCAAGCTGCCCAGGTGGATCTCGAACCCGCAGGCTCAGGCTAGTCTAGCTTTTTAAAAATAGACTGATTACATCATTTTGTTTTTACTCAATACCTAGATCACCTATAGGTCTATTTTTATTATTTTTATATCAGTTATATTTTTATTTTTGTAAAAAAATTACATACTGCATACATATTATTTATTGTAATAACTATCAAAAACTATACAATTCTAAACACATATTTTCGAGCACTTTTAGATCCACAGCATAATTGAGAGGAAAGCACAGATAATTCTCATTATCTACTGTCCCCATATATGCTCAGCCTCCACAACTATCAACATTCAGCATGAGTGCCAGAATGGTACATTTGTGACAATCGATCATGCTACATTGTTGCCTCGATGCATCAGTGGATGATACCACCCTGAGTTCATCATTCACATTAAAGTTCACTCTTGGTATTGTATATTCTATGGTTTGAAAAATGTATAGTGAGATGTATCTTAGTTTATTTGTGCTGTTATAACAAAATACTTGAGACTGGGTAATTTATAAGGAACCAAAATTTATCTTGAGGCTTGGAAGTCCAAGATCAAGGCATTGGTAAATCCTGTTGTCTGGAGAGGGCTGCTTTCTGCTTCCAAAATGGAGACTTATTGTTATATTCTCTGGAGGGGAGGAATGCTGTGCTTTCACAGGATAAGAGACAGAAAGGCAAAAGAGCCAAACATGAAGGTTCTTTTATAGGGGCCTAATTCCATCCACAAGGGAAAGGGCACTTATGACCTAATCACCTCTTAAAGGCCCCACCTGTTAATATCATCACATTTGCCATTACATTTCAACACTGAATTTTGAAGGGGACACATGTAACACATAGCAAAATTCATTCACCATTAGAATACCATACAGAATAGCTATACCACTCTAAAAATTCTCTATGCTCTGATTATTCACTCTGCCCTCAACCACTGGCAACCACTGAACTTTTTAATCTCCATGGTTTTACCTTTTTCAGAATGTCATATAGGTGAAATCATACAGTATATAACCCTTTCAACTTATCTTCTTTTAGCTAGAAATATGCATTTAAGATTCCTTCTTATTTTTCCATGGCTTTCTATCTCATTTCTTTTTAGCACTGAATAATATTATATTTTCTGGATGTGACACAGCTCTGTCAGTAGTGGGATACTGCTGGGGTAGAGGTAGGGGGGACACAGCATCAATAAGAGTACCTAATCTAAAACCACGCAAAGTGGGAACCAAAGGGAGGCCCAAACTTTTATACCTAATCCTGGTTTGTATCCCGCATCTTTAAAATAATAAAAAAGATCATCCTGGTGCTTCTAAGTGTTGGCAGTTATTAATAAAGCTGCTATAAACACCATGTAAAAGAATTTTGGTGGACATTACGTTTTCAACTCATTTTGGTAAATACCAAAAAGTACAGTTGCTGGATTTGGGGCCTGGAAATTGCCAAACTGTCATCAAAAGTGGCTATCTCCACCATCCGTAAATGAGAATTTCTATTGCTCAGCATTTGTTGCTGTCAGTGTTTTAGATTTGGGGCATTCTGAAAGGTATGCAGTGGTATCTGTTTGTTATTTTAACTTGCAATTCCTTAATGGTGTATGACGTGAAACACCTTTTAATATGCTCATTTGCAATCCATATATCTTTAATGAAGTGTCTGTTCAGGTCTTTTGTCAAATTTTAAGTTGAGATGTTTGTTTCTTATTATTGAATTTAGGGGTTTTTTTTTTGTTTTTGTATTTTTAAAACACAATTCTTTATATGATATGTCCATTGCAAATATTTTCTCCCAATCTGTGGTTTGTCATCTCATTCCCTTGACAGTGTCTTTAGCAGAGCAGGAATTTTAAAAAAAATTTTGATGGAGTCAGTTTATTGGATTTTTTAATACATTTTGCCTTTGTTGTAGCTAAAATATCATCAAGGTAATCTAAATGTTCTCCTATGTTATCTTTTAGAAGTTTTATAGTTTTGCATTTTGGATCTAGGTCTATGATTCATTTTGAGTTAATTTTTGTTGAGTGTAAGGTCTCTGTCTAGATTATTTTTTCTTTCCATGTGATGGAAGTCCAGTTGTACAGCACCATTTGTTAAAAAGATTTTTTTTTCCCTATTGCATTGCCTTTACTCCTATTTCAAAGTTCAGCTGACTATATTTATGTGGATCTATTTCTGGGATATCTATTGGGTTTCACTGATCTATTTGTCTGTCATTTTACTAATACCACACTGTAACTTTATAATAAGTGTTGATGTCTGATAGTATTAGTCCTCTGCTTTGCTTACCTTCAATATTGTATTGGCTATTTTGGGTCATTAGTCTTTCCATAAAAACTTTAGAATCAGTTTATCAACATCCATAAAATTATGGAGATTTGGATGAGGGTTGTGTTTAATCTATCAATCAATTTGAAAAGAACAGACATCTTGACAATACTGAGTCTTTCTATCCATGAACATGGAATATCTATTATTTAGTTCGTCTTTAATTTCTTTCATCAGCGTTTTGTACATATTTTGTTAGATTTCTGCCTAATAATTTTATTTTTTTTGGCTCTAGTAGATAATATTTTTTAAAATCTTATTTTGTTTTGATTTGTAATGTGTTTTTAATGTCAAATTCTGTGTGCATATTGCTGGTCTACAGAAAATAAGTTAAATTTGTATGTTAACCTTGTATTCGAAAGTATGCTATGATTGCTTATAAGTTCTAGCGATTGCAATTTAGGTTTTCCTGCCCCAGTACTGGCTCCCACAGAGGTTTCTGACTGTGGGTCTATTCTGGAAAATTGTGTTTCTCCATGTCCACTGGTTTGTCTCTATAATCTTTTGGGTGATGGTTTGCCCTAGGATCTTACTTTTCTTACAGATCTAAGAATATTTTTTCAATTTGTTCAGTATTTTTCTTGTTGTTTACCTATTGTTAGTAATGATCTTCAATCTTCTTACATGCAGGACCTAGAAACTAGAAGGTTTTGGTTGTTGTTGTCGTTGTTTTATGCCTGCCAATACTTTGTGGATTATTGGAAATTGTGCATGAAAAATTACAAAGGCTCAGAATAACATTCTCTTTTCCCAGAGATAATTCACTCTGTCCTATAGAAGGCAACTAGAATAGAAAAAGATAACCTTAATCATTCAGAGTTAGAACCAACTTGAGCTTGGTTTAACTTCTTAAACTCTTTTGTTCACTCCTCATTCATTCCCACTTCTAGACTGTAGCCCTCCAGGGATCCCAGCTGAAAACCTGTATTCACTAGTACCATTCTATATGGCTTATTCTTATCACTATATTTTGTCTCCTCACCAAAAACTCTATTCAAATGGCCAAAAACTCTATTTTTTTTTTCAGTTTGTGTTTTCCTCTGCTTCTTAATCTCTTTTCCTACATAAAATAAAAATAATCTAACACCTCAATAGGAAAACTGGCACACAGTGTGGCTGCCATTTCACTGTGTCCTGCTTCTCTCCAGGATTTTAGTTACTCATGATCTGAATGTCACGGTTAGCCCAAATTCCAACTTTTGTTTCCTTATTTCTGTGATATATGGAAAGTTCTGTTCAGTTTATCATCATTCTTTGGGTTCTGCTCTCTTTTCTGGCTGGCTACTCAGCTCCTTGCTGCACATCAAAGTGACAGCTGCAGCTGGGAAAGCCTCATTCAGTTCTCCACAGGATTGTGGCCTTCAACTATTGGTTACTTCAGCAGCTCCCTAATATCTACAAACAGATGTTTGTTTATTTTTATTCAGATTTTATAGTTGTTGTTCTTAGGAGTATTTATCTTAATAAACAGAAATGGAAGTCCTGGGGCCACATACTTGTAAGAAGTCAAAGTTCCAGGCAGGTGTTCATAGCAACTGTAAGACAAGCAGAGGTGATGTAGAGAACCCCAGAGAAGTTCCCATAAGGGTGGTCTTTACCATCAAAATCATGAGCTGACCCATGACCACAATTGAAGAGGTTTCTCTGCAGATCAGAATCATCTTTAATATCTTATCTGGATAGATGAGTCTACCACATACCTTATCCAGAGTCACTCCCAAGAGAGTAAAGAAGGCTGCTCTCTAACAGATAATGGAGAGGTAACTTCTTAGGCATGAGTCAGAAAGGAGTTCCTTATAAAATGGCTAGGACAGGTTATAACCACTGGGCCATGATAGCCCTAGTATCAGTGAATACTGCTCTTACCAGCTCACAAGAGCCATTGTGTGTATTTTTTCTCAACTCTATATTCAGTAACATTACATCAGTACCATGACATTGGCCACAATAGGAATATTTACACCATAGAAAGCAGAAAGCACTATAAACCAGAGCTTTGTTTTATTCAGAGGGCTGGTTGCAAAACATTAACCAGCATACCCCCACCAAGAGGAGCTATATGGAAGAACACTAGGGCCTAATTTCAAGTCCTATAGTACCTAGATATTGAGGGCTGACTCAGTAATAGGCATTGTGTTAAGCTTTTTGCATTCCATTATTTAATTCTCAAATAACACTGTGAGATCAGATCATGGCAACTAGAATATTTTATGTAACTTGCTTAAAGCCACATAGCAACCCAGGTCAGTCTGACCCCTAAATCTTTGTTCTTAACTACTGTACTAAACATCTTCCACAAAATGGGGAAAGAATTCCTACACTAGATGAATTGGTAGGTTTTTAGTTACTGAGAACAGAAAATGCAGTGTGGCAGAGTCAAGGAACTGGTGATAGAACTGAGCACATGGTGAACCTACACAAGAAATGCAAAGAGACCGTGAGGCAGGCCCTATAGTCACTCAAACAGTAGAAGAGTAAGCTTTAGGAAGCTGGAGGCAGTAGCTAGTCTTAGGTGTCTCTCTGACTGATGGACATAGCACAGCGACATGGGAGCCTAGAACTATCAATATGACAGAGGTGCATGTCAGCAGCAGCAAGAACCAGCCCATGGAGCTTGGCAGCAGCTTGCTGCACTCACAGTGAGTGATTTTCACAGACTAAACCTAATTATCAAAGGAATTAAAGTTCTAGACAGGTTTTTAAGTCTGGTACCTGGGGATGATCCAGGCCTTCTGCTTTCAGGGAGAGAAAATTTTATTAGAATAGAACCAGCAGGCAAGATATTGACTGTGTCCTAGGATTTCAGATTTATACAGGATAGAGGAACAAAGATTCTTAGTCGTGGAAGGGCTCCTGCTAAGCCCTGAAAGCTAAAGGAGGAGGGACGACTAGAATGCTGGGAACTAAGCAGGCCTAGTAGCAATGCCAAGGCAAGGATACAGGAACCCCAAGGTAAGGATCTGAGGGTTAGGTATGATTTTCAGACCATGCAAAGCAAGGGCCTGAGTACAGGAGTCATCAGGCCCATGGCAGCTAACCTTGAGCTTGGGGACATGTCCTGTATACACTTAGGTTGAAGATAATAGTTTCTTCCCCTCTTTGTTTTTATTCATGTTCTTTGGAGTCCTTTGGAGTTATCTCAGATATGTCAGCAGAGCCTAACAGAAAATGAATCTATCCTCTTTTGAATGCATCTAGGAGCTCTCAGATGAGTGGAAGTACCTGGACTGGACTGCAATGTGAGGACAGACATAAATAAAAACCAAGCCGGACTGGGTGTGTGACTCATGTCTGTAATACTAGCATTTGAGAGGCTGAGATGAGAGGAATGCAAGGAATTCAAGACCAGCTTGGGCAAGATAGTCAGACTCCATTAAAAAAAAAATTAGCTGGGCATGTTGACACACATCTGTAACCCTAGCTACTTGGGAGGCTGAGGTGGAAGGATTGCTTGAGTACCAGAGTTTGAAACTGCAGTGAGCTGAGATCATGCCACTGCAGTCCAGCCTGGGTGACAGGGTGAGATCCTGTCACTAAAAATAAACAAATAAGCAAATCAAAAACAAAAAAACAGCAAAATGAATCAGAAGAAATAGTTAACATTTCTTAAACACAACAGTGTATAGGGCACCAGCTTCTTCTAGGGCCACAGAGCATAGAAACTCTCATGGAGATGTCAAAGCATACTGCAAGGAGAATATAATAAGGGCAGTCTTTTGTCCTGGTTTTCCAGAAATAGTCCCTGCTTATGCCTATTGTTCCAGCAGTTCCATTAGAATACCTTCCATAAAAATGATAAATTGTGTGATCATTCTAGTTATAATGGACATGAAGTCAATTTTAAGTCAATTTGGTTAGGATAATGATAACCAGATATTTGGTCAAACACCAGCCGAGATGTCACTGTGAAGGTATTGTTTTTAGATGAGATTAATATTTAAGTTATTAAAATTTGAGGAAAGCAGATTAACCTTTGTAATATGGGTTGTCTCCATCCAATCAGTTGAAAGCCTTAAGATAAAAAGCCTGAGGTCCCCAGGAAAGAACAAATTCTGCCTCCAAACTGCCTTTGAACTTGAGCTGTAACATGGTCTCCAGCATCATCCCTGGGTCTCCAGCTTCCCACTTGCCCTTCAGAGTGCAGGCTTACCAGCTAACTAACTTTCATAATCACGTTCACCAATTTCTTTGAATGAATGAATGAATGAATGTCTCTGTCTTTCTCTATCTGCATAGCCATCTATTTATACACGCATTCTATTGATTCTGTTTCTTTGGGAAACCCAGAGAATACAATAGACTAATGTGCAAGAGGCTATGAAGACACAGTTGTAGAAGCTGTTGTTTTTTCTGGTCCAGGAATTTGAAAGACAAGATCATTAAATTACAAGACTGATGTGGGAGTAGCCCAGGAAAGAGCATGGGCATGTTGAAGAGATATGAAAACACAGTTCTGAGCCAAGGCAGCAGCAGAGAGGATGGAAAGGACAGAGATTGATACAAGAAAAATTGTCCTTGGTTTCTTGTTGCTGTTGACGCACCTGTTTGGTGCACCTGTATCCTAAACAATTCAACTACCTGTTTTCTGCGTTCCAATCCTCAGACAGTGGAACTCAGGCAATGAAAGTTACACAGCAGAGCAGATTACTGTCATTGTAAATTCATGGACACCAATCTCAAAGAGATCTGGAAATTCTACTGGGTCTTTTGACCAATTAATTCTTTAACTAGATGTTTATGAATAAACATTCCTCCTCTTCCTCACTCAATATTTTTAAAATTAAACTTTTTTTAGCTTGAGATAATTGTAAGTTCACATGAAGTTGTAAGAAATAATACAGAGCAATACCATGTACGCTGTACTTAGTTTTGGCTAATAGTAACATCTTGTAAAATTATGGTATAATATCAAAACCAGGATTTTAGTACAGTCAAGATAAAGAATATTTTTGTTACCACAAGATTATTCATGTGACCTGTCACAGTCACATCTACTTCTCCCTGCTTCTCCTTAACCTCTAATAACCACTGACCTTTTCTTTGTTTCCATAATTTTATCATTGCAAGAATATTATATATGTGGAATCATATATAGCATATGCCTTTTTAGAATTTTTTTCAGTTGGTATAATTTTTTGGAGATTCTTTCAGGTTATTGTGTGTATTAATAGTTCAACCCTTTGTATTGCTGGGTAACATTTCATAATAGCAGGGAGGTCACACTGATACCTTAACAATTCACCCATTGAAGGCATTCACATTGTTTCCAGTTTTTACCTATTACAAATAAACTGCTGTAAACATATAGTTATTTATGTGAATGTAAGTATTAATTTTTCTGGGTAAAAGCCTAGGAGTGTAATTGCTAGGAAGAAATTGCTATGGTAATTGAATGTTGGTATTTTAGAAATATGCCAAAATTTTCCAGAGTGGCTATACCATTTCACATTTTTATTAGCAATGTAGGTTTCACATTTTTACTAGCAATGTAGGGTTAATCTAGTTTCACTACATCCTTGCTAGCTTTTGGAGTTATCAGTTTTTTTTTTTAATGATTCTCATAGGTTGGCAGTGATAGTTCATTGTGGTTTTAATTTGTATTTCCTTAATGACTAACAACTTAATTGAACATTTTTTGTGTGTTTATTTTCCATCTGCATATCCTCTTTGGTAAAATGTCTCTTTGTGTCTTTTGCCTGTTTTCTATTTGGATTGTTATCTTATTGCTCAGTTTCAAGAGTTCTTTACATATTCTAGATACTAGTCATTTGTCAAACGTGTGGTTTGCAAATGTATTCTCCCAGCCTGTAGCTTATCTTTCACTCTTTTCACAGATTCTTTTATAGAGCAAATATTTTAAATTTTATTAAGGCCCATTTTATCAACTTTTCCCTTTATATGTGCTTTTGTGTCATGTTTCAGACAATGCTTCACCTTAGGTCTTAAAGATTTACTATTATTTTATATGTTTTATAGTTTTATAGTTTTACATTTTACATTTAAGTTTGTGATCAATTTTGAGCTGCTTTTTATACAAGGTTTGAAACTTAGGTCCAGTTTTATTTTCTCACCTAAAGATATTCACTTGCTCCAGCACCATTGGCTAAAAATGTTATTTTATTTTACTGACTACTTTTATACTTTTACCAAAAGTCAGTTGAGCATTGGTTTCAGTCTATTTCTGGGTTCCTTACTTTGTTCGATTAGTCTACGTGTGTATCCCTCCACAAAACCACAGTTTTGATTACCATAGCTACATAATAAGCCATGAAATCAGACAAACTAATTTCTAGAACTTTGTTCTTCAAAATTGCTTTCTCTATTCTAATTGTTTGCCATTTCGTACACATTTTAGAATAATATTTATTGTCTATATCTGCAAAATTCTTGTGGTAAATTTCTTAGGAATTACATTAAATTTATATCTCAATTTGAGGCAAATTGATGTATTTACTAATCCATGAACTTTGTATATCTTTCCATTTATTTGTATGTTATTTTACTTATTTCAGGAACTTTTATAGATTTTAGCATAGCAAAGTATCTCATTTTTAAAAATTAACAGTATTATATTTTAAATTTTGGTATTCACATGTTCTTTGCAATTATTTATAAAAGCAATTTATTTTCGTACTTTGTTCTTGTCTCCGGTAACCTTACTGAATTAATGTATTACATCTAAGTTTTTTGTAGATTTCTTGGAATTTTCTATGCAGACAGATAATGTCACCTATAAATAGAGACAGTGTTATTTCTTCCTTTTCCATCTTCATGCCTTTTATTACCTTTTCTTATCACAATGTACTACCTAGAGCATTCAAGACTATAATAAATACGAATGCTGAGAGTGATCATTCTTTCTTCTTTCTTGGTCCAGACTTTCATGATTAAAAGTAATGTTTCACCATTAAGCATTAAGTTATAGAGTTTTTGCATATGCAAGTTGAAAAAGTTTTCCTCTATTCTTATTTCCCTGAGAATTTTTGTGATGAATGATCATTGGATTTAAGCCAGCACCTTCTCTGCATTAATTGATATAAACTTGTAATATTTCCCCCATTAGCTTTTTAAAGTAATAGATTATATTGACTGGTTTCCAGATTGAAACATACTTGGAGTGAACTTCACTAGGTCATACTGTATAGTTATTTTTATACATTGCTGAATTCTATTTAATCATATATTGTGAATGATTTCAGATATATATTTATCAGGGTTATGAATATGTAATTTTCTTTTTTTGTCTGTCTTTGTCTTGTTTTGATATCAGGTAGTACTAACTTTATAAAGTGAATTGAGGAAAATTCCCTGTTCTGATTTTTAAGAGAGATTGTGTAGAAATGATGTTAATTCATTTTAAATATGGTAGAATTAATTAGTTAAATTTTCTGGCCCTGCATTTTTTGGGAGTGGTGTTTAAATAATAAATAAAATTTCATTAATAGTTATAAAGCCATTACAATTATTTTATATTGATGAATTGTTGTATTTTGTGATATTTTTTGTGGGGGGGAATTAGCACATTTTACCTAGTTGTCAAATACATGTCTGCAGAATTGTTTATAGTACTTACTCACTATCCTTTTACATCCTGGAAGATCTGTATTTTATACTTTCTGTTTCGTTCTTTATATTAAGAATTTGTGGGGTTTTTTTTATTTTCTTTGTCAGTGTTGCTAGAGGTTTGTAAATTTTATTGTTTTCTCAAAGAACCAGATATTTGTTTTATTGATTTTTGCTATTATTTTTCTGTGTGCTATTTTATTGATTTCAGTTATTGTCTTTATTTTTTCTTTTTGCTGCTTGATTTGGATTCATTTTTTTCTACCCTAGAATTCTGTGGTGGGGCTTATATTATTGTTTTGGTACTTTTCTTTTTTGTGATGTATGTATCTAGTGCTATGCATTTTTCTCTTAGCACTGCTTTAGTATTTCTCATAAATTTTAATTTTCAATTTAATGATTTAAAAACATTTTTCCTAGAGATTTTCTCTTTGATTTATGGATTATTTATAAGTGTGTCAACTGGTTTCCAAGTGTTTGGAGATTTTTGTTGTTGTCATATTTCTGCTATTGATTTCTAGTTTTATTTAATTGTGGTGGAAGGATGCACTCTTATAATTGTAATTTAGTTAAATTTGTTGAAGTTCATTTTACAGCCCAGGATATGGTCTGTCTTTATACATGTTTTACGAGCCCTTAAAAGGAATATGCTGCTCTTGTTGGGTGGGGTGTTTCTATAGATGCTTATTAGATCTTGCTGATTAATGATGTTTTTGAATTCTTTTATACTCTTGCAGATTTTTTGTCTAGTTGTTATATTAATTTTTGAGATGAAGTCTTCTGGTCTTTCCAATTATAATTGTGGATTTATTTATTTTCTCTTTCAGTGTTATCAGTTTTTGCTTTACATATTTTGCAACTCTGTTGTTTGATGCATACTCATCCACATTTAGGATCACTATACTTTCTTGATGAATTGACCCTTTTTTCTTTTTCTTTTTGAGTTGGAATCTCACTCTGGCTCCCAAGTTGGAGTGCAGTGGCACATTCCCGGCCACGGTAGCCTTGCCCTGCTGGGCTCCGGCGATCCTTCTGCCTCAGCCTTCCAAGTAGCCGGAACTACAGGTGCACGCTACCATGCCCGGCTAATTTTTGATTTATTGTAGAGACGAGGGCTCGCCAAGTTGCCCAGTGGGTCTCGAACCTGTGGGCTCAGGCAATCCACTCGCCTCTGCCTCCCAAAGTGCTGGGATTGCAGGCTGAGCTACCAAGCCCGACGAATTGACCCTTTTAAAATTATATAATGTCCCTTTCTGTGTGTGGCAATAATTTATTTGCTCTAACGTTAATCAAATATTAAGATAACCACTTCTGTTTTTCTTTGATTAATGTTTGCATGACATACCTTTTCTAATCTTTTATTCTTAGCCTGCCTATATTATTACTTTTATTTTTTAAAAATAGTACATACATAGTTGGGTCATGAATTTTAATCATCTCTGCAAACATATGTTCTTTATTGTAGCTGCTAATTTTCTAGAGTTTAAGTCTGTCATTTTTTTGAGGTGTTACTTCTCTTTCATTACTTTCAAGATATTTTCTGTCTTGCATTTTCAGATGTTTAATTATAATGTGTCTTTGGATTTCTTTGGATTCATCCTATTTTGGTTTCACTAAGTTTATTGAATTTGTAGGCTTATGTCTTTTGTGAAATTTGGAAAGTTTTCAATCATTGTTTCTTTGGATACTTTTTCAGTCCTGTCCTCTTTCTCCATTTCTGTGGGAGTCTGGTAACATGAATGCCAGATCTTTTTATATTGTTCCACTGATGAATGCCAGGTCTTTTTATATTGGTTCAGTGATCCTTGAGAATCTATTTTTGTTTTGTTTTGTTTTTTAGTCTATTTTATCTTTCCCCTTTTTTAGATTTTCTAATTTGTATTGTTCTATCTTTATTTTCACCAATCTGTTGTTGAGCCCATTTATTGTTTTATTTTATTTTTAACTTTGTAATTTAATTTTTCAGTCTCAAAATTTCCATCTGTTCTTATTTGTATCTTCTATTTTCTTGCTGAGACACTCTTTTGCTTCTTTCTTTCTTCCTTCCTTCATTCCCTCCTCCCCTCTTTCCATCTTTCCTTTTTCCTCCCCTCTTTCCCTCTTCCTCCCTCCCTCCCTTTCTTCCTCCCTCCTTTCCTTTCTTCCTTCCTTCTTTCCCTTCTTCCTTTCTTTTTTCCTTTGTTTCAAGCATGTTCCTAATTGTTCATTGAAAGATTATTTTTAATAGCTGCTTTAAAATCTTTATCAGATCATTTTAACATCTTTGTCATTTCAGTCTTAGCATCCTTTTTTTTTTTTTTTGAGTGTGAGTCTCACTCTGTCGTGTAGGCTGGAGTACAGTGGCACACTTATGACCATCCCACTGTTGACTTGCTAGGCTCCAGTGATCCTTCCACCTCAGCCTTCCAAGTAGCTGAAACTACAGGCATGCACTACCACACCTGCTTAATTTTTGATTTATTGTAGAGACGAGGTCTTGCCAAGTTGCCTAGGTTGGTCTCAAACCCTTGGACTCAGGCAATCCACTTACCTCGGCCTCCCAAAGTACTAGGATTACAGGCTGAGCCATCAAGCCCAGCCTTAGCATCTATTGATCATCATTTCATACAGTTTGTGATCTTCCTGGTCCTTGGTATAATGAGTGATTTTCAGTTGAAATCTGGACATTTGTTTCTTCTTATTATGTCTGCAAATTATTTTAAAATGTCTTTGTAAAATATATAGATGAAAATAATTTTTAAAGTAGTAAAATGTTAACAACAATTAACATTCTTTCATAATTTTTAGATATTTGAAAATTTGAGAAAACAAAAACTTGTGATGTTCTTCTACCATGATGGAGCATTGGGTACCAGATAATCCCTCTTTAAATGAATATTAAAAATTCAAAAAGAAGTATATGCAGCAAAGCTTCTAGATTATGGAATCACATTACAACACAGCAATCTGATTCCTGATAGGTGAAAACACACGAGTCAAGCCCCTCCCCCACTAGGCCTCTACTGACATCATGTGAGAGGAGCCTCATTATTGTTGGGTAATTATGAAAGTCCATCATGTCACCTACCTCAGGAGTTAGGGAGAGGCGTAACTTTTATTGGCTCCCTACTCACCCTTCTCTATTAGCACTCCATTTGGAAGGGATAAACCTTATTACAACCTGATAAGCTGGAAATCTAAACTTTCCATTTGGCCTTTATTGTATGTAGGGATGGGCCATGGTTTTTTTCTGTGATGTTTCACTATAATAGAGAAGTTATTGTCACAAGATTTCTGTCTTGCTAGTCTTCCTGTTTCCTAGTACTTTGGGTAGGGAGAGCAGTCTTATTGGAAGCTATTTTGTCTGTTCTCATTGGTGTTTCCTATAGCCTGCTTCCTCAACTCCAAGTATGGGATACGTGAGGCCAAAAGGAAATCCAGTGAACCTACTGCCATGGTGTTCTACACATCCCAAGGCCCCACCCAGTTTACTATCTTCTCTCCATTTTTCAGAATTTTCTTCTATTTGTTTTATATATAATACCCAGGGATTTTAGTTGTAGTGAGAAGGAAGAATAAGGAAATGTACATCTACTGCATCTTCCTGGAAACAAATGCCCTTGCTCAATTTAGTTTACTCCATATCTACTTCACACACACACAAATAGGTAAAATAAAAGATACCAAATAAGAATTTTCTTATCTTCCTATTTACAAATGTGTAAATGACCTGCATCTTCCCCTGATTTCTCCCTTTTTTTCCTGTTAAAAAAGAGAAGACTTCAGGCAACCCTCTTTCAGGTCTCATCTTGCTGTGGGAGCTTTTCTATCTTCTTAATAAACTCCTGATTTCTAAAAAAAAAAAAACAAGAGAGAGAGGGAAGACGACTTCTTTCCTGGGAGCTAAGGGCACACCTTATCTTGAACACTCGTTCCCATCGACTCTTGCTTCCCCAGGAGCATTAAAACACACATTAATTATTTTGCTTTTTCCTTATACATAAATTCCTTCTATTAACTAGATTTATTTATTAACTTTTAATCATTTGAGCCCTTTCTATTAAATACATACAAAATTCTAGTCTTACATTCCCTCCAGCTACTGCTCTGTTTCCCCTCTTCTTTTACTGAACTTCTTAAATAGAATGCTATTTTTTCTTTACATTTGATTTATTTCTCAACTGTTCCAGTTGTGGCATTGGTTCCCATAATTCCACCTCTGAGTAGCTCTACTGAATAGAGGTCTTTCCATTTGCCCTCTTTCTTGAATTTTAAGCACCTTTTGGCTCTCATGATCACTCTCTGCTTCTTGTACCACTCACTATCCTTTCTTGCATATTTTCTCTGTTTATTTTCTGAACTTCTCTTCTACCCAACCAGTGAATGTCGAATTCCCAAGAGTTTGGTCACAGGCTTTCTTCTCGGTTTACTCAAGATTTTTCTCTGGACATTCTCATCGACAACATGACTTCAGTTATTATGTATATGTAGACAAGACACACATTTATATGCAACCTCATCTCTTCTCTGAGTTTCAGAACTGTAATTTGTATCTCTTCTTGAAAGGCAGAACATCCCTGCTAACAGTTATGTCCAGAAGTGAAATCAAGATCTACTTAACAGTTTCCCAGTGTACTTCTCCTTCTCATTTCTCTTCCTCTTCCTCTGTTCTCTGAGTCAGTGGATGGCACTTTATCTATCCAGTTATAAAATCCAGGAAGCTATGTCACCAGGAACTTGATATGATGTCTTTCTCCTCTTTTATCTCCCATTTTCAATGCATCACTGTATCCTGTTGATTATACTTTCTAGATAACTCATCAACTTATTCACTTGTCTCCAATCTCATTGTCTTCACACTGATTCAAGAGACCATTATCCTTCCCCTGATATAGATACTGCCATTGCTGTTTGAACATTCCCAGCATTTTCCCTTGTTTCTCACTAGGTTGGTTGTAATGCTATAGCCAGAGTAATTTTTTTCAAAATCAAAATTTGATTCTTCTCTCTCTTGCTTTCATTTTCATGCTTTTAATATCTGGAATTGTTTTTATTGGCTTGCCAATGCTGTTAGAACAGACAGAGACATAACTTCTTTATGTGATCTAGGATCGGCACTGTCTGCTTTTCCTATAATTTCCTGTCTCGTTTTGCACAATTTATTTCCGATTTCTGCTTCAGCCTCACTGGTCTTTCAGTGACAATTATGCCCCATGATGTTCCTGCCCCAAGGCAGTTTCCTATAGGTTTCTCTGCATGAATTCACTTTTATTCTTTATCTTTCCCTCATCCTTCAATTCTTAGCTCAATCATCATTTTCTGATTTCTCCTTGCAATGTTTCATTTATTTGATGCTTATCTTATTTATATTCATGCCCTTCCATTGGATTTTAAAAGACATAAGGACAGGTAATGTCAATTATTGCTTATTCTTATATCCTCCCACAGAGTCATTATGTTGCACTTACTGCAGGATGTTCCTGGAGTTGTGCATTACTACAGTTAGAATTATTTATTTTGCATAGAGATTTCAAATAAAAATTTTGAATGAGTGAACAGATGAGATTATATCAATAGAATTTACAATCAATTGAATATATGTATGGGAGTAATTGATTGGAAGAGGTAAAATGTGATTTAAGTTTCCACCTATGGTAATTTGATGTTAATGCCTGTAACTAAAACAGAGATTACAAAAAAATAGTAATAATAACTAGGTTTAAGAGGAGGAGGTTGGGTTCGTTTTTTGACACATAATTTTTACTATGTAAGTGAAGATCTTTAGTCTTCAGTTGAGATATGGGGTTGAATTTGACTTTTGGATCATCAGCATGTGAATGGTATTTGCATTCATGTATGTAAGTAAAATTTACTAGGTGGAGGAGGGGGAGCAAGTATATTGAGAAGAAAAGAGGGTCAAAAAGAAGACTTTAAGTAGTTACCTAAAGATTAAGAGTGTGTCATCACAGAGGTCAAAGCAGGAGGAAGTTTCAAAAGGAGAGTATGTTAAGCACTGTTAGAAACCCCCCATTTCCATTAGGCTGAGGAGTAGAGTAGGAACTGTGGACTCTTTCCAGATTCCACAGTCCAATATCCAGACCATGGAGATATTGTAAGGGACTCAGGAGATAATAAGACAATAGAATGATGGTGATAAACATAAGGATGCAGTGGACATTTATTTAATGACAAAATGGATCAGGTAGTCGGGGGGTGCTTTTTGATACGACAAGAGCCTGCTGAAGCCAGGATATTTGAAATCTGGGCAACAGGCAAGGATAGAATGATGGAAGGTAGAGAGATTTTCAAAAGAAAATTGAAGGAGTTTATGCTTAATGATCTCAATTTTCCCAGTGACCACTTATTCATTAGCTGAGAGAATGAGGGCAGGGGCCTAGTGGGGAGCCTAAGACAAAGACAAGACTGAGAGCCATCACAGCAGGGAAGAAGAAAAAGAGACAACTTGAGCAGGATAAAGGATTTTCAGTGAGACTGAGAGCTCAGCAAAGGCTGAATTCAAACATGTGTGGTGGATTTTATCCAGTAGCCTCTGCATTCCCTGAGCAGAAAAGGGGAAAAAAAAACCCACAGGTGATTGTGTTAATCCAGACCTGGACATCATCACAGCCTGTGCAGAAAAAGATTAAGGGATCAGTGGAGTTGAGAAAATTTGTAAACATGTAGCTAGAATGATTGGCAACAGCAACCAAATTGACAGGGAGGAATTGAAGCTAGACTAGGGTTGACCAGCTAGAAAGGCAAAGCAGGACTGGGAGACTGGAGTTCTCTATGGGGTTTATATCAAGGCAGCTTTATTGGGACAGTTGAAGAGAGAAACTTTAGTTAGGCACTGAAAGGTGAAGTTAGAGACTGTAAAATGACATAATGTGGAACCAATAAAAATACATACTTTGGTATTAGACACACCTATGTACAAGTCCTATTGTTATTAGCTGTGTGAACTTGGAACTCAATTGCTTACTTTATACAGTAGAGATAATATCAGTTCCTATGTCAAAAGCTTATACTAGTGAACACTAAATGTGATAATGCACATGAAGCACTTAGCGCAGTATAGCATATGGTAAGCTCTCTAGCAGCAAGTGGATAGTTATACTCTTGTAATGAACTCAGGGTGGCTGTGAGTGGCTAAATCATGAAATGAACTCAGGGTGGCTGTGAGTGGCTAAAAATATACAGAGCTGCATAATTTTGGAGAGAAGATTTGGAACTGAGACCAGGGTATAGGAAGGGCCATTCACATGGGTGTTTGTTAGATAACAATATCCCTGCTCTATCTTTGTTACTGATGTGAGTGCCATGGCCAAAGGGTAGAGATGGTGCTGTTGGCTTCCCATGCTCCACAAAATAACACATAGCAAAGGTAGCCCAAAGGTCTACAGAGATGGAAGCCTCCTTTGACTGTAAGTACATGTGCATCCAAGTTCAGCTTTTTGGTTCATAGTAAATCCCTGTATATCACAGTGCTTCATCTGCGTAAAAGAATGTCCAGGTTTTAGGGATGAGATCTTTTTAATTGTTTGGTTTCTGCACATAAATTGATTCTGAGTCAGCCAAACATGCTTGTATTAGGTGACAAACAGGAGAGGATGGTCAGTAGTATTTCTTTTTGCTTATTTAAATAGTAGGCTTACTTGGAGTTAAGCCATATTGATTCTCAGGAAGCTTTATTCAATTAGTACCCACATGTGCATTCAGCACTGTGTAGTCAGTGAGCTTGGGAGTGACTTCAGGTGCTTCCCAGGTGTGTCTGGCACTGCATGTCCTGCATGGGAAATTGACAGAACTCTAGACCCTACAAGTCGGTATTCATGATGGTCCTGCAGGTAACAACTACATCCACACCTGCAGGGTTTCCCAGTTCTGCTGGTCACTTAGTAAAGCCAACTCATGGGTACCAATGTAGCCTAAAAGTCCTGGGGAAGAAGAGTCAAGGTTTCTAACTTCAGAGAAAAGAAGCTAGCTTTTAGTAAGCACCTACTGTATAGTAGGTACTGTTCTAAATCATTACAGATAGCAAATCATTTAACCAATACTCCTTTTATACAGCAAAGAAAACTAGACCTAAGAAAGTAAATTCTTTGTCTAAAGCTGTATTAAATGATATGAAATCAGGTGTCATGAAATCTAGGGCTCACATGCTCTGTGGAAGGCTAGCGTTTTTTTGGGGGGGGCAGAAGGGGGCTTGTTTGGAAATTTTTATAAATTTCATAAAGAATTATCCATTTTTTAAAAAAGTGGGCTAAAGACATGAATAGACATTTCTTAAAAGAAGATATAGAGGCAGCCAACAGACACATGAAAAAGTGCTCAGCCTCACTCATCGTCAGAGAAATGCAAATCGAAGCCACACTGAAATACCACCTAACCCCAGTAAGAATGGCCATTATTGATAAAACAAGCTGTGAAAGGGGTCTTAAAAAAAATCTACAATGTCAAAAATTAAACTAAACATGTACTCAGACTTTGCACAGTTAAAAAAGTTCCCTTCCTGGAAACTGGCAACAGTACTTGCTGGCTAGGTGAAACTCTTTAACAGCTTTTTTTTCTGCTTCTGTGAACCATGCTTGCATTGCTTGAAAGGTACCTAGGCCTCCAGGATGTTGCGGTTTAGCCCACTTGGAAAGTCCCAATGTGGTTTAACCTTTCTTAAACAAGCCCCTACAGTTAATGAGGCCCCTTGCTGTGGGACTGTCATGTCCAACAGGCAAGTAGCCGCTGGCCCGGCTCTTGACTAAATAAAACCTCTCCTTTTTATAACTTGTACTTTTGGTGTTGGTGTCTGTGAATTAAGTGCTTGGTCCCTATTTCAAAGCAACAATAGATGCTGGCAAAGATGCAGAGAAAAAGGAATGCTTCTACATTGCTGGTGGGAATGAAAACTAGTGCAACCTCTTTGGAAGACAGTGTGGCAATTTCTGAAAGAAAAATTTTCAACAGAAATTGACCTTCTATATGACCCAGCAATTCTCCTATTGGGAATATACTCAGAGGAACTCAAATTATTCTACAAAAAAGATACTTGCACACATATGTTTGTTGCACCTTTATTCATAATAGTGAAAGCGTGGAACCAACTATGTTGCCCATCGAAGCTGGACTGGATTTAAAAAATGTGGTACATATACACAATGGAATATTATACAGCCATAAAGAAGGACAATCATATGGACTTCACAGGAATTTGAATGAATTTAGAGTCGATCATACTCAGTGATCTATAGTTACAAACAAAGAACATAGTTACATATGTTCTCACTTACAAGCTGACCTTGAACAATTATCAGAATACTTTAAGAAGGGATTGGCAGTAGTGGAAAACTGCCAGGGAAGTGGGGGGATGAGATTGGCAGTTGAGGGATACTGCTAGGGGAGGGAGGGGCACACCTCATCATCACCTACATAATCAACGTCTGTATACCTCACCCTGATTGTACCACACATCTTTAAAATAAATAAAAAATTTTAAAAATTCTGTCTTTTGAGTCAGTCAATTTTCTTGCAAGAAATATATCTTAAAGAAAACGTTGCTTACATGTGCAACAAACTCTCTACCAGATACTCAATAAGGAACTATTTATAATTATGGGAACTTGGGAACAGCTAAAGTGTCTTATTTTTTAAAAACTTATTTTATTTTAAAGATATGGGGTACAATTCAGGATTAGGTATACAAGTGGTCATTGAACAGGTAAAGTTTGGACCTACCTTTGGCCCCACTGTCGCCCAGGCTGGAGTGCAGTGGCACGATCACAGTTACCACAACCTCAACCTACTAGGTTCAGGCGATTCTTTCATCTCAGCCTCTTTGGAATATCTGGGACTATAGGTGCGCACCACCACTCTCAGCTAATTTTTTTTTACTTATTGTAGAGACAAGGTTTTGCCATGCTGTCCAGAATGGTCTCAAACTCCTGGCACAGATAATCCTCTCTCCTTGGCCTCTCAAAATTCTGGGATTACAGGCATGAGCCATTGCACCCAGTCCAGAAATATTTTTTAAAGTCTTGGGGGGATGATGTCTCCTGGTAAAGTTATATAAATTCCGTATCTACCAATAGCATAATACAGATTAACACAGGGGTGATATATTCAAAATTACAAAATTTAATGAGTGAAAGTTTCAATCTTATTTTAAGTTGCATTTATTTTATTAATAGTAAAGTTGGATATTTTTATGTGTATTTTCCGTTTCTATGTTTTATATGATGAATTTCTGATCTGTGTCCTTGGTATATATTTTTTTCTAACTAACTGTTCATCTCTTAATAATTTGTAAGTACTTTATATTCTTTTAGTGATATGTTACAAATGTGTTTCTCTTGTCTTTTGCTCTTTTAATGATGCTTATAATTTTTTCTCAATAAAAATTTAAGTTTATGTATTTCAATCTGTCAATCTTTTCTTGTAGTTCTGTGTCAGGAATCATGAAGTTCTTTACTTCTCTATGATTGTTTAAATGGTTGCTTTTTTGCATTTAAATATTTAATACATTTGGAATTTATTTTTATATATCATAAGGAATAAAGCTTTAATTTTACCTTCCCCTCCCCCCCCAAAAAAGAACTATGTATTTATACCTTGAGAGACCAACTACATGTGGAACAGCCAGGACCATGGTGAGATTCTGGCATGTCAGAGCAGAACGCTGGTGTTCAGGGACCAAGGTCTGTTGGAAAGTGGTGAGGTATATCACTAGGGCTGATGGTTTCTCCTGGGCTTGAAATCCTCCCATGAAGAGTAATCATAAAGACCATAATTTCAAGATTGCATATGTAAGTGAGATCGTGTGGTATTTATCTTTCTGTGCCTAACTTATTTCATTTTAGCCTAATATCCAGGTTCATCCATGTTGTCTCAAATGACAGAATTTCTTTCTTTTTTAAAGGTTAAATAGTATTTCTTTGTGTAGATACACCACATTTTCTTTATTCATTTATCCTTCAAATATACTTTAGTAAAACTAGGGGAAAAGTTCCAAGAAAATCAAAGAGCAAGTTCTATCAGTTTGGAACCTAACAGGAGACTGCTACATGGGAGGAGAAATAGCCACTGTTCTCTTTGGTTTAATCAACCCTAGATTAAGTGAGAGATAGCTGAGAATCAGGTAGATAGACACAGGGAGGAGATCAGGGTAGAGTGTATGATAATAGTAGAGATTCTTTCTGGGCAGAATAAGGATTTCATTGGGACAACTGGTAGAGTCAATGAAATGCCCTCTCAGCAACAATAACAACAACAAAGAGAGTTAAGTCTGGGAGTGGGAATTTAGAGTAGTAAACCATCCTAGTTTTCCCAGGACTGTCCTGGTTTTAGCACCAAAAGTTCTACTACTGGGAGAGACCGCAATATAGAGTAAATGAGAACTGAGTCATCAATGCAGAGTCCATAAGAGGCTCAAAACCAGGATCAGGAAAGACGACAGGGTGACTCAGTGTTTGTTACTGTAGTCAGTTAGCTCTCTCAGCCACAGAGTCCTTAAATATGAGATAGGGAGAGGGATTTCTCCCTTGTGTGGTTACACTGTGACCATGTGTGCAATAAGCCTTGGGGGAAAAGGGACAAGGAACTAAAACCACAGAGCTTTCTCTCTGAATGTGCTTACACTATAGCATCTCCTTTAATATTCACCTGCAATCTTCTTATTATTTTCATTGTTTTATAAATAAGGGGGAAAAAAATAAATTATTGAGTGACCAGGTCACTTGTTCCACGATATATGGCTAGAAGGCAGTGGAGTTAAATTTGAACACCAGATGGTAAGGACAAAGAGTTAGTTATAGCTGAACAAATTTATTGGCCAGTAGAGTTGTGAAAAATCTAAGATTGGGTGTCCCACTGCCCTAGTGAGTCACTTCTGCCTGAAAGAATGGCTGGAAATGATATTACTCTGACTTGAAGTGTCTGAGCTACAGGGTGCTGAACTACAGCTCAGAAAAACTGGCCTTTCTACCTGATTGTATTGTTTGTTTTTGTTTTAAGAAGGAAAATAGGGCAACTCCTTCAGGTCCCCTCCCACTGTGGGATCTTTTCTGTCCTCATAATAAATCCTGCTTTCTAAAACAAAAAACAAAAAGAAGGAGAAAAATAAATGCTCTGAAAAGGAGGGAATGGACTACTCCAAGCAAATAGGGCAGGGAATAGCATCTGCTGCAGTCATGCCCAAGATTTCTTGTTAGGGGTTATTTCTTCTTAGCTTGAAAGAGGATAATCAGCACAGAAAAGTGAAGGTGTCCTTGGGTATGAAGTCTGTTTTTACAAAAGCTGGTTGGCAAGCATTTAGTCAGTTGGGGGTACCTACACCTTAGTACATACTGAACCAGAAGCCCACATGTCCCCATTGGGAAATTAGCCATTTCTAACTGAATTAACAGGGAAAAGCTCTTTCCAGCACCAGCTCCATGGAAACTGTAGGGCCCATGGGAGAGCCCTGGGCAATGTCTTTTGGAACTTCACAGAAGCCTGGAGCTGCCATCTCACCTTTGATGAAGAAAACTCTGATTGGCCTTGACTGGTCATTTTGGGAATCCCAAAATGAAGGTCTCAAAAGCAGCCCCAGCAGCAAAAGTTTTTTCTGATCTTTTCCTACCCTCCAGTCTCTAGCCCATCATCCTACCCCAAGGCTAGCCATAGAAACTAGAATTCTTCTTCCCCACCAGGTGGATTATAGAAAGCCAGTCATAAAACCTAAACTCAAAACCAGTCATAAAGCCTGAAACTATTACTCTAACTTTCCCTCCATCTTTCTGTGTAAAAACTGGCCATAAAGAATTTATGTAACCTGCCTTGTTTGATTGTAGAGCATAAGACCTCCATTCCAGTGCGGGTTCTCCCCAACACCCAGAAGGAAGGGATACTGCACAGAGAGGTCAAGAAGAATCTAGACAGACAGGCTTTGCTGAATTTTTTCCACTTAGTCTATGAGCATTAGATTATGCCCTTTTTGTCTAATCATATTTCTAAAGAGCTGTCTGTACTTTATTGACTCTAAGCATAGAAATCGACAATTTCTCCTGTACCTTTGTGTCTTCATTCTGAACGCTCTTGTGTAACATAAAACTATGATCAAATAAATTTGTATGCCTTTTCTCCAATTAATCTACCTTTTGTGTGTTAATTTTTCAGGGGAACTTCAGTTCCCCTTGGCTCTTTCAACACCGCCATTCTAACTTTATACAGGATACCTCAAAAGGATTTCTCTAAGTACAGAATTTATAGGAAAGAAAAGAAAATACTTATTTATAAAACTGGCAAATAAACAATGCAAAATTAGAAAACACCCATTGACAACTAATATAAAAACTTATTCAAGCAAATGCTAGCAATGAGTACAAAAACCTTTGAGTGAAATGTTTACAAAATTCACAGAGTGACGAGTATCACTGCTCAGTTGCCTACTAATATAAAAGAAAAAATATATTCTTATAATGGAGAGATGGTGGTACCCACATTAGCCAAATGATCAAAACTAGCATCACGTGTAGTAGAACATCATAGCATTTTGTCTCCTGATAAGATGTTATATGAGGTTAAAATATCATCTATGAAGTCGTCTTGACAAAAATATTTATTAATATTAATATAACCAAACTGCTAACCTTAGGTTAAGTTTAACTGAAATTCAGAAATAGAGGGATGCTTTAAACAGTACCATCAGAAAACAATCATAAACAGCCAGACTGTGAAAAATTCCATAAGAAACCTGGTAGCCTGCCTCTTTATATAAAGGAAACAAATAAACAAAAAAATAGGATTAGTATTTTAGATTAAAAGAGGCCATAGAAAAATAAGAAGCAAATGCATTGTTATGTATGAACCTTGACTGGGCCCTGCATCTAGAATAAATAATTAAGTAAGCAAACAAAACAAACAAACAAGTAAAGGCAAATAGGCAAATCTGAACATAGAATGAATACTAGATGTAAATTATGGGATTATTAATTTTAAGTGTAATCATGGTATTACAATTACATTGGAGAAGACCTTTATTCAGAGGAAATGTAAGAAACATTTACGTATAAGTAAATTATCATTATGTCTGCAACATACTAAAAAAGTCTTTGAATAAAATATATATGAAAACAATTTTTCGAAAGTAGCAAAATGCTAACAACTATTAACATTCTTTCATGATTTCTGGATGTTTAAAAACTTGCAAAGCAAAAATTTGTGAAGTTTTGCTTCTGCCATGATGGAGTAATTGGTACCAGATAATCCTTCTTGCTGTAAATGAATATAATAGATTGGAAAGAAGTATATGAGGCAAAGTTTCTACATTATGGAATCATATTGCAACACAGCAATGTGCTTCTTGAGATAGGTGGAAACACGTGAATTAAGCTTGGTGATTGCCCTGGCATTTTGCCTGGGGCATTTTCTGCAGTGCTCTGAGGAGTGGTAGAGACCAAGGAAAGTTCTGGGGCTTAGAGGAAATGTAATGACAGAAATCAGAGGTTCTGAAAGGCCGAAGCAGCGAGAGACCAGACAGGGTGCTGGAGAAATGGAGTTGTGTAAAGAAGAAACTTTAAAAATCTGCAGCAGGCCTCTTAAGATTTTGGTCAAATGCTAAATTGTTGATCTGTAGAAACTCAGTCAGGTAGAAAAAAGCTGCAGGGGAGTTGTGGGTTGAATAGACATTTCCAAGGCTGTGCATGGCTGAAGTCAGAGGTGGGATTCAAACAGCTAGAGTGACAAGATCTTGTTGAAAATCCTGGGCTTTCAGTTGACACCCCAAAATGACTACTTCTGAGAAGCAGGATAAATATACTACAACTATTCAGATCATTGTAAAGCTATCTGGGCCTGTGGGAGGGAAGAGAGAGAGGGGGATGGGGACGGGGGTCTGCAAAGCTGCCAGAGAAAAATGTACATTATAGAGAGAGAAACAAAATTTGAATTGCAGCTGACTTTGTCAGAAGAAACAATAGAGACCAGAAGATAGTAAAGCAGTACTTTAAAGTGCTGGAAAGTGCACAAGGGTGTACGTGTACACACACACACACACACACACACACACACACACACACACACAATTCTATAACCTGAAAAACGATTCTTCAAGAAGAGCATAAATATTTTTGGAGCATAAATATTTTCAGAGAAAACAACTGAGAGAATTTGTCTTCACTACAAAAGGCTGAATATATCTCTTCACTACAAAAAGCTGAACAAATTGCTTCAGATTGCAGAAAAACTGATATCATATAAAAATTCAGAATAATGAAAAGAAATGAAGAGCCCAGAAAAAAAAATACATATATGGAGAAATAAAAAGGCCATGCAATTTTTCTTCTCTTAATTTATTTAAAAGACATAACTTCTAAAGAAAAATGTATTTATACAAATGTAAATGTATATAAAGGTATTAATAGTGCAAAAGTTCAAGAATAAATGAAACCATATTGCAGTAAGTTTCTTATATTCATGATAAAGTGGTATAATACTAATTTTTAAGTTGAAAATTGTTTCTGTAATTCCTAGAACAAACACTAAATGCAACATTGTTTATGGTATTATTGTTTTACAAATTTTATTTGCTAGTATTGGAAATATACTCTTTTTTTGTATATTGATTTTGCCTCCTATGAAATTGCTAATTTTAATTTTTACTAGTAGTTTTTCTAGTAGATTTCATTGGGTTTTCTAAATGCACAATTATTATTACAAGTAATAACAGTAGACAGTTTTATCTCTTTCTTCCCATCCAATCTTCTTTTCCCTTTTCCCCTTTCTCTCCCTCTTTCCTTTCTTCCCTGGTTTTCTCTGCTTTTGACTTTCAGCACAATGCTAAATATAAATCAGGAGAGCAGATTTTTTAAATCTTCTTTCTTATCTTAGTGGAAAATCATTTAATAGTTTACTATTAAGCACAAGGTTAGCTATAGTATTTTTTTTGTTTTTGTTTTGTAAATGTTCTTTTTCATGATGATAAATTTCTTTTGTGTTCCTACTTTGCTGAGAGTTACTATCATGAAGATGTTGCAAAATTAATTGAGTGATTTTCTGCATGTGTTAAGATGTTCATTTTTTCCTTCATTCTGTTGATGTCATGAATTACATTGCTTAATTTTTAAATACTAGATTAATCATGCATTCCTGCAATAAATCCCATTTGGTCACAATTTACTCATATTATTTTTTTGTATATATTGCTGGGAAAGAGTTACTAATATTTTAATCCAGATTTTATGTTCATGTCATGAAAGGTATTGACCTATAACTACTTTTCTTTTAATGTCTTTGTTAAGTACTGATATCATTATTTTATCAGTTTCATAAAATGTATTAGAAATATCTATTTCTTTTTATTATGAAAAATTTTGTTTAGAATTTAAATTATCTCTATTAAAGTTTCACTGAATTGTTATGAAGTTGTCTGGACCTGGAAGTTTTTTGGTGGAAAGATTTTTTCTTATCATAAGTTCAATTTTTTAAAACATATAATGGGATTTTAAAAAATTTTCTATTTCTTATTGTATTAACCATAGTAAGTATTGCTTTTTAAGAGTTTTTTCATCCAATTTATATTAGATTATTTATTGTCATAACATTCTTCATGCTATTTATTCTCTTATTATCCTTTCACTGTTTATAAATTTCATTTTTTTTGTTGTTTGCTTTCTTTATTTTCAATTCTCTTGCTAGATTCTGACCAACTTTATTCTTGCTTTCAAAGTTCTGTTATTAATTTTTTTCTATTTGTCATTTTTCTATTTGATTGTTGTCCACCACTTATTAATGTTTCTGCTTATTTTTTGTTAATTTGCCTTTTCTAGCTTCTTATGTTGGAAGCTAATATAAAAGGTTTCAGACCTTTCTTCTTTTCTAATATAATCATCTAAAGTTATTTAAGTCCCTCTAAGCACTTCTTTAGCTATAATCCACCATCCAGATTTGTTGTGTTTTCATTAGTACTCAGTTTGAAATACTTTTCAATTTTCTTTTTTATTCCCTGTTTGACTAATGTGTTATTTAAAGTGGTATTATCAAATTTTCAAATATTTGGGGATTTTCTGAATATCTTAATACTATTGACTTCTAATTAAAAATTATTTGGTTGGAGAATATATGCTTCATTATTCCATTCTTTTATATTGATTGAATCTTGCTTTATGATTCAGAATGTTGATCTGTCTTGGTAACTGCTCCATATGCAATTGAAAATAATGGGCGGACTTCAGTTTTGACTTGAGGTGTTCTTTAAATACTAATTAGGTCAAGTTGCATGATAGTGGTCTTCAAATTTTATATTTTACTGATTTTTGTATACCTGCTGTGTCCAGAATATTCAACTATAGTTTCTCTCAGCTGTCTTGCTCTGCCCTCATCCATTAGCTGTTGAAAATTTGGCTTGCCTTGTTAAACCCATGTCTCTCACTTCCTTTCCTGCCTCTGCTTATGGAGTATATTTGCCTTGCCCTTAGAGGAGAGTCTGTGCATCTCAATAGGATCTCTTTCAGCAATTGCTCTGCACCGGCCCTTGACATGCTACCCAGAAACACTTAGTAAAGATCCATTAGAGCAAGTTGGTGGTGGTTGCTCTGTGGCTGAAGAGTCTCAGAATTTCACACTATCATGCAGACTCATACTTGGCCATGACAAGTTCTTTAAAATTTGTTGTACTTTCTCCCAAAGCTCATTCTTGATCAGTTTTTTCTCTTCACACTTCTCCATGAGCCATCAGTCTCTTTAATACTATAATGTATTTATACTTTTCTGGAATTTAGTACATTTGCATTCTTAAGTTTCTGATAGATTTTGAAAACAAAAAACCCTATAAATTCGTTGCTTAATCATTTTGTTTTTGGTTGATAGTATATAAACAATAGTTTTGTTCAATTTTCTAAGTACTACCAGAAGAAGAAGATCTGTTTTAGTTGATTTTTCATTTTGGGTTTACTTTGTCTCGTCTATTTTTAAATATGTAAAATATTGACTGTGTTCAAAATAAAAAGTATCTAAAAAGTACACTGTGAGAGTTTAATTTTAACTTTTTTCTCCTTTTAAAAGTAACAACCGCACATTGCTTCTTGTTTATTGTGTGTGAGGGGGGATAGATAGATAATATAGTTAGGTATTCATTTCTCATCTTTTCTTACACAGAAATTTGCATTTTAAAAATTGTTCTGTGTCCTACTTGATTACAAACTGAAACTTTTACCACCAGCAATTAACTCATCCTGCCAGCCTGCCAGCTTTTGAACTTTTATGGATGAAATTATGTAGACGTTATTTTGTTTCTGGTTTATTTACTCAACCATATACTTGTAAGAGTCTCCATGTTTTTATGTAAAGTCTTAGTTCATTTTTTTTTTTTTTTGAGTTGGTGTCTCAATCTGTCGCCCAGACTGGAGTGCAGTGGCTGCTCCCGGCCACCGCAGCCTTTACCTGCTGGGCTCTGGCCAACCTTCTGCCTCAGCCTTCCAAGTAGCTGGAACTACAGGCACGCGCTACCACACCTGGCTAATTTTTTATTTATTGTAGAGATGAGGTTTCGCCAAATTGCCCAGGCGGGTCTCGAGCCCGCGGGCTCAGGCAATCCACTCACCTCAGCCTCCCAAGGCGTGGGATTACAGGTTGAGCCACTGAGTCCGGCTAGTTCATTCATTTTTATAGCCATATACTATTCTATCGTATGAGTATAATAAAATTTATTTTCTTATTCTATTCTTCATAATATTTGTCATGGATATTGTATTTTTAAATTCCATATGATCTACAAATAATTATAGTTTTATTTATTACTTTCTGATCTTTAAACTTTGGCTTTCTTTTCCTTGTCTTATTTTGTAACACAGAAATGTGATAAAACCAGTACAAAGTTGAATAGAAACATGAGAGTTAATATTCTGGTTGCTAAATATCAGAAATTTGATGTTTTTTAAAAGATTCAGAAAAATTTTCAAATTCTGTTTGCAAATAGTTTTTAATTTTTGTCATCAATGGAGGCTGAATTTTATCTAATGATAACAAGGCATCTATTGAGATAATATAGTTTTTCTTTTTTATTCTGTTAGCAGGATATAATATGTTGATTTTTGATTGTTGAACCAACTTTGCAGTCCTGATATAAACCTAATTAGGTATAATATGTTAAACTTTTTATGCATTGCTGGAGAAGTTTTTACCAAATAATATATTTAAGTATTCTCATTCATGCTTATAAATAGGATTGGCTTGTACTCTTTCTTTCTTATAGTCTATATCATGTTTTAATACTAAGTTAATTCCTGCTTCTTAAAATAAAATGGTCAGTGTTCTTCCTTTTTTTTTTTCTTCTTGAAAGATTTCTATAAATCTGGTGTTAGTCTTTTGTTAAAATTTGCCAGGCTTGTCCTGTAAAGTCATCTGAAACTGCTCTTTTATTTGTAAGGAGTTTTTTTGTTTATTTGTTTAAGGATATAATTTCCATTATAGAGAATGAACTATTTATATGCTTCTTTGCTTTTATGTCACTTTTAAAAAATTATCATTTTTAAAGAATGTGTTCATTTAATCTAATTTTTCAAATTTATTGTCAAAAAGTTAATAATAATATCTTTTATTTTAAAATGTGATGTCCTAGCCGGGCTTGGTGGCTCAGCCTATAATCTCACGCCTTTGGGAGGCTGAGGTGAGTGGATTGCCTGAGCCCGCAGGTTGAGACCCACCTAGACAGCAAGACCTCATCTCTACGATAAATCAAAAAATCAGCCGGGCGTGGTAGCGCATGCCTGTAATTCCGGCTACTCGGAAGGCTGAGGCGGAAGGATCGCCGGAGCCCAGCAGGTCGAGGCTGCAGTGGCCAGGAGTGGCCACTGTCCTCCAGTCTGGGTGACAGAGTGAGACTCCAACTCAAAATAAATAAATAAATAAATAAATAATTTTTTAAAATGTGATGTCCTCTTTTTTATTTCTGATTTCAGGAGTTTGTCCTGCCTTTTTTCTCTTCATTAGTGTTAAACATTTTTTAAATCAATTTTTTACTATTTTTAAGGAAAAATTTTTGTTGCTGTCAATCCTCTTGACTATAATTTTGTTTTTCATTTAATTAACTCATTTATTTTCTTTATATATTTTCTTAATGTTTCCTTTTGGGGTATAACTTGCTGTTTGTAATGTCTTCTGACTCTCTCTTGTGGATTCTTTTCTAATTTTATGCAAGCACATCTTCAGCAGAGACTACTTTTGTCTATAGAAATTTTATATGCTGAAATTTGTGTAACACTTAATATGGATTGCTTTGCATTTAGTTTTACCAGAGGGCCTAAAAGTTTCAACAGTTTGGAACTTGATTTTACTTTTTTCATTTGTGAATTACTCTTTATTTGTGTGATCAGAGTACATTTTTATTTCATTCCTATACATGAAACAGCTACAAATTAAATTTTCCAAGGAGACATAGACATTTTTACCCACCCAAGGCCCTAGGCAGAAGCATGTCAACTTTCATTTCCTAGTGTCATGCATGGGGAGAGGGTGCAGGTATTATCTTCTTCCTATCATTCAGGTACAATCCTTATAGGAAGCTGGTTCTGAGCAGGGCTTCTCAGTTCACCCTTCCAGGTTAATTTGGGGCCAAAGTTAATTGTTCCATTTTTAAGACAGTACTGAGACCTCAGTCTTTCTCTCTGAGGCCTGGATCTCTCAGATTTCTGTGGGGATATTCAGAAATTCCACACATTGTCTCTAGATTCTCCCTAAAAAGAAAACAAACAAACAAAAACATTGGAATAGGTACTGCATTGGCATACAGATTTATGCTTATTCTTTCCACCATATTGCCAGACTCTTGATTCTAAGCTATCTTTATAAAATTTAGACTGGAGTCTGATTTATGTGTTTCAAATAAGGTAGTGAGAGCGACAGTCTTAATCTGGATTTATAGTTAGTTAACAATGCACTTGAATGATCAGGAAACAAGACAAAAATAGCTGAATTAAAATAGCTGAAAAAATATCATAAATTTAATTTCATTTGCAGGATAGCCAGCTTAGAAAAATACTACTCTTGAGACATCTTAGATACCAAACAAACCCTAGCAAAGAATGTTCCTGTGGAGTTAAGCATCAATAAATTGAATCACAAAATTATTCTTTTTCGTAATGCAAATACATGTAAGAGTTGAGGTTGAAAATAAATCCACATTGGGAAAAAATAAATTAAGCCCATCAGCGTGTATTGGGTTTTAGTGAATTTGGCTTCATTCATCCCTAATTTAGAGTGTCCTAAAGTTTGCAATTAAAAGCTGTAACTGAACAGTGGCTGAACACTGAGTCATTAGTAGAGAGTTACAAAAGCTCAACAAAACCACCTAAATTATAGATCTCAGCTGTTCACAAAGCTTTCACAGTTTTGGCAAAGCAATATTTTTAAAGGGTAAGTGTGTGTTTGGGAATGTAAGTGTGCATTTATCTATATCAATATTTTATTGTATAACAGATACAGAGATGTGTATTAATAGAACTTTATCATTCAACTATCTATTACAAAATGCTTTTAGTTCTATTTTTTCACCCATCTCTAACTCCATTTCTTTTTCTTATCACATTAAGTATGTGTGTAAAATTTACATGTTTTGGGGTATGTAGCCACTAAAAAAAATAGTACTGCAGATTTTACAGTGGATAATGTTGGTACCTTGGCACATCCCCTAACTACTAAGTATGTTAACTGATAAGACCTTCAATTGTCCCTTTACTAGAATATTGCCCTTGGCTTCATGGGATACCCCTCTGCTGCTCTACTTTACCTCTTGCTTCTCTCATTCTTCTTTTGTCAAAAGAAGCACTTCCATAACAGTCCTTCTCTTGGGTTCTGCTTTTAGAGAATCTAACCCAAGACATAGGTTTGTTATAGAAATTATAATGTTATCATATATATGAATTATACATGTATACTTGATAAAAGGGCTAAGAATGGTTAGAATAATATGCAAAAGAGGAATAAAAGGAGGATAACTTCTTTAGCAGATAGTGTAACTAAATAATCATTGAACGAGTAAGTGTTTTAGGCACAGAGATATCAATTTAAATAAAGAAACAAAATAGAAGCATGGAATAAGTTTTAGGTGTGATTGTCTTATAACTGATAGATAAATAGTGTTTAGAACAGGGTTGAATACATGGTAGATAATATAAACATGCTGAATGAATGAAAAATTGACATGTAGTAGAGCTGACATTACAAAACAGTTGGGAAGAAGAGATTATTCAGAAAATGGTTCTGGAGCAATAGCTTATTTGAAAAAAATCAGAGCCTATCTTCATATTGTAAAAACAAATCAATTCTAGTTACTTAAAGATCCATCTGTAAAAAGTAAAAATTTTAAGTGATTAACAGAAAATATCTTTGTAATCTTGATATTGGGGAATGTTTTTAAAATACATCAAGAAAAATGTGAACAATAAAGAAAAAGGTAAATTTCAAATTTTTTAATTTAAAGAGTTTTGTATCACAAATATAAACAAATTGGAAAAATAAGTCACAACTCAGAAGGGATACTTGCAATATGCAAGACTGATAAGGTATTAGCATTTCGTGTACATAGAAATTATCATAAATCAATAAGAAAATAGATGAAAATTGAAAAATAGACAAAAATATGAACATGTATTCCCACAAGACTCAATAAATACATGTTAAGATTTTCAACCCCAGAAGACTTTTCATATTCATCAGATAAATATGATTTTAAAATAACAACTAGCAACAACCTCTGAATGTACCACATGTTGACAAGGTTGTCAACAAGGAACAGGCACATCCTTGTAATACCAATGGGAAAGTACACTGGAATTACTACTTTGGAGAGTTATTTGCCAATATCTAGTAAAGTGCAAACATCAGTGCCATAGGAATTTTGGTTTTAGTTTTAGAACATAGGTGAACTCACATACATGTAAACAAGGAGACGTACAAAAATGCTCATTCCAAAATTATTTGTAACATCAAAAATTCAAACACTCTGTCTATCAGTGAGATAAAGGAAACAATATGTAGTATATGCATACCATAAAATACCCTATATTCAAAATGAACATACTAGATGTACAAATAACAATAGGGGTAAATCTCAAAAACACAATGCTAAATCAAGCTAGTTGCAAATGGATATGTGCAGTATGATATCCCTTTTAGAAAATTTTAAGCATATAAAATAATATTATATATTGTTTCTGTACAAATATGTATGTAGAAATTGTATAAACTATAAATGATCAGTAAGGACAGTCTAGTTTTAAATTCTGGTCAAAGATGAGAGAATATGTTCTTGTAGGTTTAATTTTCAATTACATATAGGGTTGAATTTTATTTGAAATGTTTTATTTTTTAAGTTGAGGGAGAAACATATGGGTTTCTGGTAAAATTATATATACTTTTGTGTGCTCTCAATTTTTTTGGTACAAGAGAAAAATAATTGTATGCTGTTTATATTGTTTAAGTGAACATTATATATAGGTAAATGGGTGTGTGTGTGTGTGTGTGTGTGTGTGTGTGTGTGTGTGTGTATAAAAGAATGAATATTGGAATACTGGAATAAAATGGGAATGAAATTGGAATATTGGAATACAATACATATATATGTATTATACACACACACACATACTTATATGCCTACATATATCTTGTACACATGGAGTATATACCTTTGTTTCATACTTTATTACCTCACGGATTTTAAAAAAAAATATTTATTCATGTTGCAGACAATGTATGCAGATTGTCAATGTTTCTGAGTGCCATGTTGTATTTCAAGTCATCCTTTTTACTTTAATTCTTCTAGCAATAAATAAATAAATGCAAATAAATGCTTCACTGTTTTACCTGATCTCTTGTAGACCTGCACAGAAATTTTCTTTACGTAGTGCTGGATCATATAGTGTGCGTATATGTAACTTCTCTGGGCGTATCCAGATAGCTCTAAATCAGATAGCTCCAAACGGCATCTCGTTTTACACTGCTACCAGAAATGAATGAGGGCTTATATATTTTCTATATTCTTCTCTCAATCAGTCATTTGTTAACAAAACCTATAGCATTCTTTATTAAACAGAACTTGTTAAATACAATGCAACAAAATTAATTAACTTTTACCTCTTGCTACATGCTTTATTCACATCTTGTTTAGGAAGTTCATTCCCCACCCCAAATTATAAGAACATTCTGGCCTGAGGAATGATTGTCTTAAACGTTCTAAACAGTATTTCAGCTCCTTGAATGCTCTTGGTCAAATCTCCTTTATCTGAGAAGGTGATCATCTTCAACCACAGAGGCAGTTTCAGGAAGAGTGCCCGTGGAGGTTGAGAGAGAGGGTTGCATCTAGGCAGTCAGAGCACACGTGTTGCCCTGGACAATCAATGCCCTGTGAGATGTCTCAGATAAGGCAGTCTAACACGTGTGTTGGAAGAGTTGGAAGAAAGATTTGACTCAGTAACACTTGACTCAGTCTTTTCAGCTCCTCAGAGTTCTCATGTGCAATATGGAGGAGATGGGCGATATTATTTATATTATCCCCTTCAACTTGAGCAATCCATAATAAAATTCTTTTTTTCTTTTTAATATATATATTTTTTGAGTTGGAGTCTCACTCTTGTTGCCCATGGCCACTGCAGCCTCGATCTGCTGGGCTCAGGTGATCCTTCCGCCTCAACCTTCCAAGTGGCTGGAACTACAGACGTATGCCACCACACCCGGCTGGTTTTTGTTATTTATTTGTACAGACGAAGTCTTACCAAGTTGCCCATGCTGGTCTTGAACTCCTGGGCTCAGGTAATCCTCTCGCCTAGGCCTCCCAAAGTGCTGGGATTACAGGCTGAGCCACCCCATCCGGCCAAATTCTTTTTTACTAGTTTATAAATTTTATCTCTACAGGGCTGTAGGTTTAATAATATCAGTGTCTTATGTGCCCTACAATAAGTCACTTATAAAACAGGTGATCTCAGACTTTGGGTGGGGAGCATATTAACTGTTCACTAAATATATTACTTTAGCTTAATTTCCTTAAAGAAATTCTCAAACCTCAGTGATTTCACTCAATAGAAACTGATTTCTCACCCAAATAAAGTCAAATTCAGTGTTTATGATAAAGTGGCTTTTCAAGCAATCATTCAAGGACTTGAACTTCTGCTAGCTTGAATTTCTTATTTTCTTTAGGTTCTTGATACGCTTTCTAGTCACCTTCCAGACAGGAAGATGGAGGATTATTGTGAGAGGAATTTTTGGACCAAGTCCTGAAGTGACGCATATCACTGCTGTTCCTATTCTCTTCGTTGGAACTTGGTCCCATGGCCACACTCACAGAGAAGAAGGTTATAAAACCCCATCCAGTTGTGTGCTTAGAAGATGCAACATCTTTTGGAGAACACAATGCAGTCTCTATCATATTAGGAATACCTGTCACACAACTGTAAAATACAAATCAGTTTTAATTATGGAAACAATGTAATAGCATTTAAAAGCAGTTTCATAATGAGGAGAGAATCACCCATAATCCCATGCCAGGAACTATATGTTAGTATTTATTCAACTTCATATGACTGTAATCTTAAGGGGCTTGTACTTGATTGCCCCTTCCTTCCTCCTTCCTTCCCTCCCTCCTTCCTTCTTTCCTTTCTTCCTTCCTTCCATTTTCTAACTTCCTTCTTCAAACATTTCTTAATTGTACTCTGGGCTAGACAACAAGAATATGTAGAATAATAAGACATAGCATTTTAAAATTGCCCTTACGAAGTTCCACTAGTACAAGACCAGGCAAGTAACCAATCATTACAACATATTGTGACAAGAAATGTAATAGAAATAAATAGAGTATTGTGGTGACCCTTATCCAGAAAAAGATGTCTAGAGAAGATGGCATCCAAACTAAGTATTAAAGGCTAAATAGAAGTTAGTATGGTATATTTAAAAAAAAGAGTTAAAAAGCATTCCCTTTTTTTGAGAATGGGTCACCATTCTCAAAGGCCAGGAGGCATGAGATTGTACTATGAGTTCTGGAAAATTTACATAGTCCAGATTGATTAGGAAATAGAGTGTAGACGGGAAGTGGTGAGAGCTGAGTCAGGAGAGTTCTAATGGGGTCAAACTGTGAAAGACTGTGAACTCTGTTAAGAAGATAAAGTTTTAGCTTAAACATAGGAGGAACTATTGAATTATTTTAAGCAGAGGAATGCTATGATCAGAACCCTGCTTGAGAAAGATAACCCCTGTTGCTGTGTAAAAACAATAAAAAATAAAAAAAATCAGAAGCAAATGAAGTTGAAGGCAAGAGACCAGTTAAGGGACAAGATTCATAATTTGTATGAGATATGATGACTTAGGTTGTGAATGATATTGGAGAGTAATGGATAATATTCAAGAGAGATTTAGGTGGTAAAACTAATAGAGTTTAAGAATTGATTAGATGTGAAGCTTTAGAGGAATATGTTAGGGATGTCTCACTGGATTCTGGTTTGAATAGTTGGATAGACAATTAAAACAGAAACTATTGGAGAAGGAGAGATGATAGAGTTCAGATTTTCATTTTCATTTTAATTAATTTTTGGAAATAGAAATAGGAGAGACTGGCAGGAAGTTGGTTATACAATTTTAATCTGGGAGAGGAACTTAACACTGGAGTTAAGATACATATTTTTGGATCTATAGGAGCAAAATAGGTTGTTCAGAGACCGTGTATGAAGATCAACATTTAAATGAAAAATAAAAGCTGAAAATGGAGTCTGTGAAGGAGCAAACAAAAAAATGAAAAATAGTGCCAATAGTATGACTTCACATAAACCAAGGGAAGAAAATTTTAAGTGCTGGCAAGAGATTAAAGAAAATAAAGATGAAAAAGTGCTTATTAGGTTTGGCATCAAGCAGTTTATTAGTACCTTTTAAAATACAATTTTATGGAGCCCTGGAAAAGAAACAGATGACTTGGATTGAGAAGTGAGTGGAAAGTGAGAAATGAGAGAGAATGATAGTTGATAGTTATCAGTAAGGAAAAAGGGCAGAAGGTCTAGTGTTTATTTAAGGAGAGAATTTTTTTTTTCAGAACTAAGAAAGATTTAGTAAAGTGTAAAGGCTTTTGGGGAACAGCTTGTAGAGAAAGACTTGGACAATACTAGAGCAATAATAGAGAAATAATTGGTGGAATGAGGTCCCTCGGAAGCAAGAGTAGGCCTGGAAGACTAAACCTCCCATTTGTTAGTTGGGAACTAAGAGCAGTGACTCTGGATGAGGCTGTATTTGTCAGTTTAGTAGTGGGAATTATTGGTACATCTCATGTGAAGTCTTCTATTTCATTTGTGACAAAATCTTAACTGCTGCGAGCAAGCAGGCAGTTAGGGTTAGATATAGATATAGATACAGATACAGATATGGATACAGATATAGATAAAGATATAGATATAATGAAGAAATTTTAAAATCACTATAGTGAAGGAAAAATCTCTCAAAGAAAACATTGAGTAATGCAATTTTCCTCCTTGAAATCAGAGATGATGCAGTGACCAGCACACCAAGGATTTGCTTCAGGGGCTCTCTCCAGTAGTGTTCAGTGTGCTACATGTGGAGGTGAAAATGGAAGATAGCCAGGTGGCTGCATACATGTCAGGTGAATGTGACAAAAGGACAGGTAAGATCAGGGTAGCAGCAAGAGAGTGGGAAAAATGATATATCAAAAAAAAAAAAGATTCCACAGGACTGAAGAGTCTCATGACATGGAGAGTTAAGTAACAGTAATTAATTGAAAGAAGAAAAATAAAAATGATAATACTCTGAGCAGCATGGATGTTTTACTTTAATGTGTAATAAGTAGTCCACAAAGTCTAAATATATATTTGTTGAATGATGAATGAGTGAATTTCCTTGTAGGCAAATAAACTTTTCCTTGGATTGCCTTTGTTCCCCTTTTCCATCAGGGTCTCTGTTACCCAAACTGAATAGCAGCAGCACGACCACATCTCATCACAGCCTCGAACTCCTGGGCTTAAGCAATCCTTTTGCTTCAGCCTTCTGAGTAGCTGGGACTACTGGCATCCACCACTATGCTCAGCAATTTTTTTTTTTTGCAGTTGGAGTCTTACTCCGTCGCCCAGCCTGGAATGCAGTGTCACTACCACGGCCACCCCAGCGTTGGCCAGCTGGGCTCCTGTGATGGCGATCCTTCCGCCTCAGCCTTCCAAGTAGCCAGAACTATAAGCAAGTGCTACCACGTCTGGCTAATTTTTTATTTATTATGGAGAGGAGGTCTCGCCAAGTTGCCCAGGCTTGTCTCAAACCCACAGGCTCAGGCAGTCAACTCGCCTCAGCCTCCCAAAGTGCTGGGATTACAGGCTGAGCCACTGAGCCCTGCCTATCTATCTATCTATCTATCTATCTATCTATCTATCTATCTATCTATCTATCTATCTATCTGTTTGAGATGAGGTCTCACTATTGTCCAGGCTGATCTCCTGGCTCAAATGATCATCCTGCCTTGGCCTCCCAAAGTGCTGGGATTACAGGTGTGAGTCACTGTGCTCAAACACTAGGTTGCTTTTATTTTTCAATTTGTTTTTTAAATGATCAGGATGGTAAAATAGATATTTTTGCTTTCAGTGTACAGTTTTACATATATATATATTTTTTAATTAATGGACTTTATTTTTTTAGAGAAGTTTTAGGCTTACAGAAAAATTGTGTTGAGAGTAGTGTTCTCATATGTCCCCCTATATCCTGGATAGTTGTGTGTTACATTTGTTATTATTGATGAATCAACATTGATATATTATCATTAATTAAATTTCGTACTTTACGTTAGGATTCACTCTTTGTGTTACATAGTTCTATGGCTATTGACTGATGCAAATGTTATTGTCTGCCATTCCAGTATCGTACAGGATAGTTTCACTTTGAAAATCCCATGTGCTTCACTGACTCATTCCTGCTTTCCTTCCACCCCTTCTTCCCTGTCCTTGGCAATCACTGATCTTTTTTTTGTCTCTGTAGTTTTCGTAATTTAGAAAGTCATATAGTTGAAATGCAGAGTGTGATCTTTTCAGACTATCTTCTTTAACTTAAAAATATGGATCTACATTTCCTCTATGTCTTTATATGGCTAGATAATATCCTTTTTTAGTCTTTATAATATATCACTTATGGATATACTGTAGTTTACTTATTAATTCAGTTATTGCAGAATGTCTCGGTTGCTTGTAAAATTTGACAGTTATGAATACAGTTACTGCAAACATCCATGTATAGGTTTTTGTGGAACATTAGTTTTCATTTTATTTGGGTAAATTCATCTGGTGATTGCTGGATTGTATGGTAAGACTGTTTAGCTTTATAAGAAACTGCCAAACTGTGTTCCAAAGTGGCTACACCACTTTGCATTCCCGCTATGAAGAAATGAGAGTTCTTATTGCTCCATGTCCTCATCAGCATTTGATACTGTCAGAGTTTGGGATTTTAGCTATTCTAATAGGTGCATAGTTAATTAAAATAACATTGTTATTTTAATTTGCGGTTACCTAATGATATATGTTATGACCCATTTTGTAATTTCTGTCTAGATTTTTTTTTCTGTATGTGAATGTTCAGTTGTTTCAGTATCACTTATTGAAAAGAGTATACATTCGCCATTGAATTGCCTTTGCTTCTTTGTAAAGATCAGTAGATCAGTAGACTATATTTAAGTGAGTTATTTCTGGGCTCTCTTTCTTCTCTATTTGATCTATTTGTCTGTTTTTTGCCAATGCTATACTATCTTTATTACTATGATTTCTATGACTCTGAATACTTGCACAGATCTATGTAACAACCACTATAATCAGTATACAGAACTGTTCTGTTTCTCCAAAAAGTTTTTTTTCATGCAATCTCTTTATACTCATATTTTCCACTTATACATGATCTCTGACAACCACTAATCTGTTTTCCATCACAATAGTTTTATTTGGGAATATCATGGAATAAAATAATATGATATGTAACCTTTTGAGATTGGCTTCTATCACTCAGCATAATGCTATTGATGTTTGTCCATGTTTTCGTGTATATCAAAAGTTGTTTCATATTATGATCGAGGGATTTCCCATTGTATGGATATACCACTATTTGATTGTCTATCCATTTTCTAATTGAGAAACATGATGAGTTATTTCTAGTTTTAGACAATTAAGAGTAAAGGTCTTGTAAATATCAATCTATAGATTTTTGTGTGAACAAAAGGTTTCATTTCTCCAGCGTAAAAACACAGGAGTGAAATACTGGGCCATATGGTAAGTGTATAATTACTTTAGAAGAAGTTACTTAATCATTTTCCATAGAAACAACATCATTTTACATTCTTACCTGCAGTGTGTACAAGATCCTGATGTACCACATCTTTGCCAAGACTTGATACTGTCAGTAATTTGGGAACTCCATAGGTAGCTGTAATAGTTTAACTTGATTTTAATTTTTACCTAATGACTAATGATATTGAGTATATTTTCAATGGCTATTATTTGTCATTCATGAGTGTACGTGTGTGTGGTTTTAAGTAATATGTTTGTCAACATCTTCCGCCTATTTTGGAAAATCAGGGTGTTGCTTTTTTACTGTTCAGTTTTGAGAGTTCTTTTTTATTATGGAGAGAAGTCTTTTGTCAGATACATGATTTATAAATATATTTTCTCAGTCTGTAGCTTGTCATTTAATTCTTCTGATAATGTCTTGAGCAAAACAAAGCTTGTTAAATCTGATGAAGACCCGTTTTTAAATATGTTTTTCTTTTATGTCTCAGGCTTTTGTTTTCATGTCTAAAAACGTTCTTTGTGTGACTCCAGGTCATGTAGATTTTCTCCTAAAAACTGCAGATTTTTACACTTTACAATGAGACGTATGAGCAATTCTGAGCTAATTTTTATATAAGAGGTGACATGTAGGATAAAGTTTACTTTCTTTTTGATTTATATCAAATTTTAAAATCATCATTTGTTGAAAATAATACTTTCCTTCATCAAATTGGCTTTGCAGCTTTGTCAAATATAAATTGGCCATATTTGTGTAGGTTAATTTCTGGATGCTATTCTATTCTATTGATCTATATGTTTATTTCTTCACCAATACCATACTGCTTTGATTAATTCAGACTTATGATAATTCTTAAAATTTGACTGTTATTTATCAGAATTTATTCTTCTTATTCAAATTGCTCTATCTACTCAAATATGTTTATCTTTTAGAATCAGCTTGTTTATATCTATAAACTATTATGCTGAAATTTTGGTCAGTATTGCATTCATTTACTTATCAAGTTGGGAAGAACTGATGTCTTTACTATATTCAATTACAAGATTTAATCTATGAAAATGTGGATCTTGGTTGGTGAAGGTGGCAGTGCAGGCAGTCAGACTACGCGCATCCCTGTGTGAGTGAGTGAGTGTATGGGCAATTTTGCATAAGTGTCTATGAGTAAGTGGGTGTGTGAGTGACTGAGTGGGGACTCAGGAGCAAGAGGCCAGGGCTTTCCTGGTAAAGCAACTGGTGCCACAGCTGCTCTGCTTGGTCCTATCTCTTCCTGGGGCACAGAAGTTGAACACCATTTTTTAAAATCAGCAAAGCTCCCCCTGGGAAGAAGCTGCCAGGAGTGACTGCTGACTTCAGGTTCTTCCTTACCACTGCAGTGCCTGGCGGGACATTGGCAACAAGGGCCATGGTGGGAGCGCAGCAAGGGAGCAAGAGGCAGAGTCCCACTGGAGAAGATGAAACAGGTATCCTTCTCCCATCTTGAACACTGGGAAGAGAAGTGCTCTGGTTTGCTCACCACAGAGCAACAGACCTGATCTTTGTGATAGGTAGGTTAACTACTCTGAGGTCGATTGTGAACCAGATGGAATTTCCTGACAACAAACTTTGCAGGGACAGGATGAGTTCTGAGTTTCAGGTGGCCCATCCCCTACCCTGATTCACCCATGGGACAAAGGATGAGGACCCCAGAGATCAGTGGTGAGTCCAGGGCTAACCCAACCGCTTCCTCCCCAACAATCCTCTGAATGCCTGACCCACACTGCTTGAGCATGATTGAAAGGGACAAACCCAGATGGAGCATGGAATTCAGCCACAATAGGAGGACTCTACTCCAGGATAAGCCTGGCTAGGGCATCCCCTGCCAGTCTCTGGGGAGGAGACAATCCCACACTTCTCCATCAAAGAGGACTTCCTTGACCATACAGCAGTGGGAGGGGAGGACAGAAGCCCCACCTACACCCACTGCCCCGCTTCCTTCCCTAGGCCAAGTGCTGGGGCGTTTGTGAAGGAGGCCACAGCTCCACAGAAGAAGGGCTTACTGGTGAGCATCTGAGAGGAATAATTGCATTATCTGCCACAAGAGGGTGCCTAGTGTCCAGAAATTTTTAATTTTTTTTTCTTTTTTCCTTGTGCATGAATGTGTATGTGAGGATTCAAATTGCATTCCTTCCCCTTGTTTTCCTATTTTTTTTCTTTTATTCGTTCTTCCTGCTTTTTCTTTCTTTCTTCTTTCATTTTTTTGTTTTCTGTTTATGTGTGTACATTAATGATTGTGTGTTCATCTTTTAGTTTCTTTTCTTCTTCTTTTTTTCTAGCTTACTGTAAGTCTGAATGTATGTGTTAGGGTCTGATTTGTATTTCTCCCTTTTTTCTCTTTTCTTTTTTTCTTTTCCTTTCATTTTGTGTTGGGTATGTGTGGGTGTGTGTTGGATTTTCCTGTTTTTTTGTTTTGTTTTTTAGGGGAATTTAGGTTCCTTTTGGGTTTTGGGGGGGGTTTTTTTGGGCGTGCTATTGTTTTTCTGGCTCTGGTTTTTGCTTTCGTTTTTCTGCAGTTTTTATTTTATTATTTTTGTTCATCTTATGTCATTTTACTTTTATCTGTTCTCCTCATTGCTGTTACTTTATCTTGGACTCAGTGGGTAAACACATGTACTCATTGCATCATCATATAAAGTGGTGGTAGAGAGTGGGTCTCAAGAAGCCCATACTCCAGTCAGTGAACATTGCAATCTGCAAGTAGTTTCTGAATCCTAATTCTCCATCCTCTACTTTTTTCAACTCTCAAGACTACAGAGACAGCAAAGTTTCTTATCCCAGCCCTGTTTCAAAATAGGACAAATTCACAGCCCTGATCAGGAAAGAATAAAGGGCTGAGCAAAAGGGAAAGCCCCTTACACTGCCACTGAATAATGGAATTCAAGAGAAAAGAAAGCGATCTATTACAAATAAAGAGAAATAAATGGAAGGACACAAGTAATGTCCAATGTGCCAAAGAGACAACACCTGAAAAATCAGACCTCAGAGCCCAAACAATGGAAATCACCAACAGCTGGCCCCAGGATAGAACAGGCATTAGGGAATGGATGGAAAAAGTCACTAAGATTCAAGGATGACAAAATGCAACACTGAAAGAACTTGAAACAGATATTTTGGTCATAAAAAGCTTCATCCAGGCTATATATAGCAAGACAAGCATGGAAAGCAGAATTAACCAAGCAGAAGAAAGAATCTCAGAGTTTGAAGACCAAAACATGAAATCAACCTCAACTGTAAAAAACATCGAAAGTAAACTCGGAAAGAAAGAACAAAACCTCCAAGATATGTGCAGTTATATCAAGAGGGTAAACCTACATCTGCTTGGTATTCCAGATGAATAAAAGAAAATGGATAATACCTTGGAGCAAGTATTCCATGAGCTCATCCTAGAAAACTATCCACATTTTACCAGAGATGTGACCATCTAAACACAAGAGATACAGAGAACCATTGCAATATAAGATGAGAAAACCCACCCTGAGACTTATAGTAATTTGCTGACACAAAGTAGGTACAAAAGAAAAAGTTCTAAAGATAGTAAGAGAAAAAGGTCAGCTACATATCAAGGAAGGCCAATCAGAATAGCAGCAGACCCACTGGCAAAAACACTACAAGTAAGAAGGGACTGGAGTCTAATTTTCAATGTCCTCAAAGATAAACAATTTCAACCAAGAATTTCCTACCCAGTCAAGTTCAGCTTCATCAGTGATGGAGAATTAAAATCCTTTCCATATATCCAATCCCTAAGACATTATTCAACTTCCAGACCAGCTCTACAGGAGATGCTTTAAAAGGTGTTATGCACAGAAGAAAAAAAAAAAAGAATGATTATTCAGTTCTGAAGAGAACAGGAGAACATAGATTCAACAGAGAATACACCATGACTGCAAACCTGAAAACACACACATACATCAACACAAAAGTTAAAAGAAAACAAAGAAAGAAAAACTGATACAAGAACCTCATGATGGGGATAAACACATTTCAATAATCAGCCTGGATGTGAATGGAATAAACACACCACAGAAAAGACATAGAATGGCAAACTAGATAGAATAAAAAACATGACCCAATAATTTGCTGCATTCAGGAAACTCATCTCACTGCAAGGGATGCTCACAGACTCAACGTTAGAGGATGGAAAATGAATTTACAGATGAATGGATTACAAAAGAAGGCAGGAATTGTGATCTTAATATAAGACAAAGCAACCTTTAAGCTATCAAAAATTTAAAAAAATACAGAAGGACACTACATAATGATAAAAGGTTTAATCTATCAACAAGAAATATCTATTCTAAACATATATGCACCCAACACAGAAGCACCAGTGCTTGTAGTGTTTATGAAGCAACTAGTAAGTAAATGAAAAAAGATATTACTCTAACATTATTCTAGGTGTGGACTTAAATACCCCACCAACAATCCTATATAGATCATTGAGGCAAAAAATCAACAGAGATCTGGAGCCTCAATTTGATGCTTGACCAAATGGATTTAATAGATATCCACAGAATGTTCCACCCAACAACCACAGAATATACATTCTACTCATCATCACATGAAATGTACTACAAGATTGATCACACTCTCAGCCATAAATAACGCATAAACAAATTCCATAAGATCGAAATACTGCCATGCACCTTCTCAGACCACAGTGGAATAAAAATAAATATCAGCACCAACAAAATTATCCCCAACCCCACAAAGACATGGAGACTAAATAGCATGATGCTGAACAACTCCTGGGTCAACACAGAAATCAAAACAGAAATTAAAAGATTTATGAAAACAAAGGAACATCTTACCAAAACCTCTGGGATGCCATGAAAACATTTCTAAGTGGGAAATTTATATCTCTATGAACACATATCAAGAAAATAAAAAGATCACAAGTAAACAGCCTAGCAAATCACCTAAGGGAGCCAGAGAGGCAAGACCACAAAACCCTAACTTTAGCAGTAGAATCCAGATCACCAAGATACAGGACATAGATGACAAAAATATAATAAAAACATAAACAAAACAAAAAACTGGTTCTTTGAAAAGATAAATAAGATTGATGGACCTTTAGCCAGAAGGATCAAGAAAAAGAGAATAGGCCTAAATAAACACAACCAGAAACACAAAAGATCAAATGTCAACTGACTCTAGAGAAATACAAAAGATTATCAGAGATTACTGTGCACCTGTTTGAAAACAAACTCAATAACCTAAAAGAAATGGAGGACTTCCTGACATCTCACAGACTCCCTTGGTTGAAACAAGAAGACATTAAGACACTAAATAGACCAATAACAACCCAAGAAATTAAATCCATCCTAAGAAAACTATATACAAAAAAAGATCCTGAACCAGAAGGCTTTCAAGTGGATTTCTACAAAACATAAGGAGGAGCTGATACTATCCTATTAAAAGCATTTCAGGCAATTGATAAAGACAGAATTCTCCCCAAATCATTTTATGAAGCTAGCATCACACTGATACATAAACTAGATAAAGAACCAACAAAGAAAGAGAACTATATGCTAATATCTCTGATGAACATAGATGCAATAATTCTCAACAAGATTCTGGCAAATTGGATTCTACAACACATCTCAAAAATCATCTACCATGACCAAGTAGGTTTCATCCCCAGGATACAATGATGGTTCAATATCCACAAGACCATAAATGCAGTTATATATATCAACAGATATAAAAACAAGAACTGCATGATTATATCATTAGTTGCAGAAAAACTTTTGAAAAAATCCAGCATCCCTTCCTGATAAAACCTTTGAACACCTAGGTATATAGAAGGAACATACCTCAAAATAGTGCCATCTACAATAAACCCACAGTGAGCATATTGCTAAATGAATAAGAATTAGAAGCATTTTCCCTGAAAACTGGAATGAGACAAGGCTGCCCACTCTCATTCCTCTTGTTCAACATTGTGTTGGAAGTCCTAGCTTGAGCAATTAGACAAGAGAAGGAAATTAGGTTTATCCAAATAGGAAAAGAAGAAATCAAGTTATCCCTCTTTGCTGATGATATGATCCTATATCTTAAATGTCCAAGAGAATCTGTCAAAAGTCTCTTTGAACTGATAAAGGACTTTGGCAAAATTTGGTATAAAGTGAAAGTGCAAAATCAGTCTCATTTTCATACACTGTCAATAAACAGGCAGAGGAATAAATTAAAAGCACAGTTCCATTCACAATAGCCACACACACAAAAGAAATACCTTGATGTCTTCCTAGCCACAGAAATGAAAGACCTTTACAATGAAAACTACAAAACACTGCTCAAAGAAATCCAAGAAAACACAAACAAATGGAAAAATATTCCATGCTCATGGATAGGAAGAATCAACATTGTTAAGGTGTCAAAGGCAATCTACAGATTCAGCGTAATAGCCATTGAATCACCAACATAGTTCTTGTCAGAATTACAAATGACAATACACAAATTTGTATGGAAACATAAATGACTATGAATAGCCAAAACAATTCTCAGCAAAAGAAACAAAGTGGGAGGTATCACACTTCCAGACTTTAAACTTCACCATAAGGCTACCCTAATCAAAACAACCTGGTATTGGTGCAAGAACAGGCATATAGACCAATGGATCAGGATAGAAAGTCCAGAAGCCAAATCTCAATTTCTCAACCAACTTATCTTTTGCAAAACCTCCAACAACAACCTCTGGGGAGAGGAGAGCCTATTTAGTAAATGGTGCTAAGAAAACTGGCTGACTACATGTAGAAGATTGAAATAGGATCCCTACCTATCATCATACACAAAAATCAACTCCAAGTGAACCAAAGACCTAAATGTAAAACCTCAAACTATAAAAACCTTAGAAAATGCAGAAAGGGGATGGAACTTAAGATGGTGACTGGACAGGTTGGACCGTGAGAGTCTCTGCAAAACAAGTGTCCATAAAGACTCTCTGCATGAGTAGGTGGATGCTAGTGAGAGAGTGAAAGTCCGCCTGAAGGGAGACTCAGGTTCATGCACCTGGAACCCCCCTCTGAGGGACTGCAAGTCCCCACCTCCCTGAAAATTGGAGCACAGACATGCAAGATCATCTGCCATTCATGAGACTCTCCTGAGAAGATCCTGTTGAATCCAGCTGATTCTCATTGCCTAGCACCTGGTACACACCATCATCTGTTATAGTGGATCAGCTGAAGTTCCAGATCTGATCAGTGGAGAGAGAAAATTGGGGAGAGCCAGAGAGGAGCCCCATGCCTGATGAGGAGACGCTGACCGCAGCCATTTTCTCCATCCCAGTACCAGGCAGAGACCTGCATTGCCCCACCCAGCTCTGCCAAGCCTCCAACTTAGGACCTAAGGTAATCTCATGAAACTGGGAGAGACAGAAGGCCCTCCCTCATCCTGGATCAGACACAGGTCAGAGCTGAGTGGCAGACTCAACAGACAGCAAGCCTGGTGAGTCCAGATCTGATCCAGCCTCCTCCCACAGTAGGCCTGGGGCATCTGACCCAAGCTGTGATCACATCAGCCTGTGCAGAGACAGCAACCCTATCAGCCTGAGCTGAGAGCTAGAGGTCAGAGCTGAAAGGACACTGGACTTCCAGGAATGACCTCAGAGCAAGTTTGTTTCTTGTTTTTATTTTTAAATTTTTTTTTGTCTGTTTTGCTCTTTTTTGTTTAGTTTTTTTTTTCTCTTTCTGTTTTTGATAAGATTTTCATATTTGCTTTGTTTCTGTTATTTTACTGATATTTTTCTTTTCTTTAGACTTCCTGTTTGTGTATGGGAAGAGTACATCAATAGGGAGGTTTTGGTTGAATTGTGTGTTTGTATGATTATCTGAATGTTTTCGTTTTTTTGTTTTTTTTTTACTTTTTTCTGTCTTTGTGTCTCTTTTCATTTGTTAGTTGGTATGACTGTCTGTTTTCCCTCTCTCCACCTTCCTCTTGCCCCTCCTCCTTCTTTTTTCCATTCTTCTCCTTTGTTGTACCTCATTTTGCTTCCAGGGAGCAAAAGTATACCCTCACTGCATGGACAGATTGGGAAGTGGGTTCCAGGGTGCCCATACACCGGTCGGTGGATACTGGAATCTGCAGATAAATTTTGAATCACAGCTCACCCATCAATTAACTCTCAAAATTGCAAAGAGTACAGCCCTCAACCCATAGTCCAGCTTCAGAATTGAACAAAGCCAGAGGATCCATATAAGGAAGAATAGGAGACTGGGCAAACAGAATTAAAAGCAACCCCACCATCCATGAACAACAGAATTAAAGAAGAGGGAAAAAACAGTGGTGGAGGGGGGAGGGAAATCTACATAAATGAAGAAAAGCCAAAAGAACAATATGATTCTCACACAGACTCCTGGGAGGTCAGACAATGAGAAAGCAGACTTTGGAATGCAAACAATTAAGAGCCCCCAGAATTACTGGTCTCAAACTACAAACCCAGCTATCAAGACATTAATAGAGAAAATAATAGAATTAAGAAGAGCCAAAAGGAAAATATGAAGGAGTTGATAACTGAGATAACAGCAGTAAAGAATACTGTGAATGAAATAAATAACAAACTGATAAGCATGGAAAGCAGAAATAGCTAAGCAGAAGAAAGAATCTCAGAACTTGAGGACCAAAATATAAAACTAACCAAAACTGTCAAAAACGTAGAAAAGAAACTTTAAAAGACAGAACAAAACCTTCAAGAGATGGGCGAATATTTCAAGAGACTAAACCTAAGAGTAATTGAACTTTCTAAGATGGAAAGAGAGATAGAGACCACCCTGGAATAAACATTCCATGAAATTATTAAAAAAACTTCCCCCTTCTCATCAGTGACACAACCATTCAAACACAAGAGATTCAGAGAACCCCCGAAAGACAACAAATGAGAAGACCAATAGCATTTCTATACACCAATAATAAATAAACATAAACCCAAATAAAAAGCACAATTCTATTCACAATAGCCACAAAAAAGAAGAAAGAAAGAAATATCTTGGCATCTTCCTAACCAGAGACGTGAAAGACCTTTTCAATGAAAACAACAAAACACTGCCCAAAGATATCAAAGATGACACAACTAAGTGGAAAAATATTCTATGATCATGGATTGGAAGAATCAACATTGTTAAGATGTCCATTCTACCTAAGGGAATCTACAGATTTAATGCAATACCTGTCAAATTACCAGCAACATTCTTCTCAGACCTAGAAACAACAATATAGGAATATGGAAACATAAACAACCACGAACAGCCAAAATAATTCTCAGAAAAAAAAAAAAAAAGCAGGGATATCACACTCCCAGACTTTAAACTTTATTATAAAACTACAATAATCAAACCAGCCTGGTATTGGTATCAGAACAGGCATACAGACCAATGGAACAGGATAGAGATTCCAGAAGCAAAATCTCAATTTCTCAACCAACTCATCTTAGACAAAGCCTCCACCACCAACCACTGGGGAGAGGAGAACCTATTCAGTAAATGGTGCTGGGAAAACTAGCTAACCACATGCAGAAGCTTGAAACAGGATCTCTACCTATCCCCACACACAAAAATCAACTCTAAATGGATCAAAGGCCTAAATGCAAAACCTCAAACTATAAAAACCTTAGAAAATGCAGAAGACACTCTTATGAAAATTATAACTGGCAACCAATTCTTGATCAAACCCCAAGTGCCCATGCCGTAAGAGATAAGATAGATAAGAGGGACCTCATCAAACTGACAAGCTTCTGTAAAGCCAAAGAAACCATCAAGAGAGCAGGGAGTCAGCCCACAAACTTGGAAAAAATATTTGCCAACTATATCTGACAAAGGCCTAACATCTAGGATCTACAAGGAACTTAAGCATGCTGAAAAGGAAAAAACAAACAGCCCCATTACAACATGGGCAAAAGATATGAATAGATAGTTCTCAAAAGGAAACACACGAGCAGCCAACAGATACATGAAAAAATGTTCAGCCTCACCAGTCATAAGAAATGCAAATTTAAAACACTGAGATACCACCTAACTCCAGTCAGAATGGCCATCATCAATAACTCAAAAAATAACATGTGCTGGAGAGGATGTGGCAAAAAGGGAACACTTCTACACTGTTGGTGGGAGTGCAAACTAGTACAGACCGTGTGGAAAACAGTGTGGTGCTTCCTAAAAGTTCTAAAAATCGATCTTCCATATGACCCCACAATTCCCCTACTGGGAATATACCCAGAAGAACTCAAATCAATCTATAAAAAAGATACCTGCACATATGTGTTTATCACAGGATTGTTCACAATAGCAAGAACATGAAACCAACCTCTGTGCTGCCCATCAAAAGAGGACTGGATTAAAAAAATGTGGTACATATATACAAGGGAATATTGTGCAGCCATAAAGAAGAACAAAATCATGAACTTCACAAGCAACTTGGCTGGAATTAGAGTTTATAATACTAAGTGATCTTTCACAGAAACAAAGAACAGAATATCATGTGTTCTCACTCATAAGTGGACCTTGAACAACTATCGTAATACTATAAGAAAAGGAGTGGCAGTAGTCAAACTGGAGAAAGGTGTGGGGGTGGGGAGGTGGAATTGGCAGTGGTGGGAATCTGCCTGGGGAAGGGGGGGCACACCTCATCAACAAGGGTACCTGCACGATGAATATTTGTATACCTAACCCTGAATTGTACCCCACAATTTTAAAATAAAAAATTTAAAGGTGAAAAAAAAATTGCAGGAGACACCCTTATGGAAATTGCAACTGGCAACCAATTCCTGATTAAAACCTCAGATGTCCATGCCATAAGAGACCAGATAGACAAGTGGTCCCTCATTAAAACGAAAGCTTCTGCAAAGCAAAAGAAACGATCAAGAGAGCAGGGAGATAGCCCATAGAATGGAAAAAAATATTTGCCAACTATATAGTGGACAAAGGTCTAACATCCAGAATCTACAAGGAATTCAAATGTGCCAAAAGAAAAAAAAACAAACAGCCTTATTTAAAAGTGGACAAAAGAAATGAATAGACACTCAAAACAAGACATATGGGTAGCCAACAGACATGAAAAAGTGATCAGTCTCACTAATCATCAGAGAAATGCAAATCAAAACCACATTGATATACCACTTCACTCCAGTAAGAATGACCATCATTGATAAGAACAAAGAACAATAAATGCTGGTGAGAATGTGGAGAAAACGAATGCTTCTACACTGCTGGGGGGAATGCAAACAGTTAAACCTCTATGGAAAACAGTGTGGTGATTTCTAGAAGAACTAGAAACTGACCTTCCATGTGACCCAGTAATCCCCCTACTGGGAATACACATGGAGGAACTCAAATCATTCCTCCAAAAAGATACCTGCACACACATTTTTATTGCAGATCTATTCACAATAGCAAAAAACATGGAACCAATTGTGCTGCCCATCAAAGCTGGACTGGATTAAAAAATGTGGCACATATACACGATGGAATATTACACAGCCATAAAGAAGAACAAACATGTGGACATTGAGGCAACTTTGATTTAGAGTCTATAATACTCAGTGATCTATCACAGAAACAAAGAATTGAGTACCACATGTTCTGATTCATAAGTGGACCCTGAACATTTACCATAATAATACAAGTAGGAGATTGGCAATAGCAGGACACTGCCAGGGGAGGGACGGGAGGTGGGGACATAGCATCAACAAATCATCAAAAACTTCATAAAGTCTCAAACCAGGTGAAGTAGAGACCAAAGGGAGGCCTAAACTTTAACTGTACGATGAGCACTTTAATATCTAATCCTGAATTGTACCCCACATCTTTTTTTAAAACAGAAAAAAAGTGGGGTCCCCATTTATTTGGGTCTTCTTTAATTTCTTTTTATCACCAATTTGTAGTTTTCAACATACAGATTCTGTACTTGATTTTTTTTAGATTTCTGCCAAAATATATTTGTGCTGAGGCTACTGTAAATGGTAATTTTTGTTTTAATTATACATTGCTAGTATATTAAAAAGTTAACTTTTTTTTGCATTGACATAGTTTGCAATCCTGCTAAGCTTATTTATTATCATTTTAGAAATTTTAATATTTATTTCGTTTTTGTTCCCTGAAATTTTCTAAGCAGATAATCATGTCACTTGTGCGTACAGTTTTATTTATTCATTTAGAATGATTTTTTTTTTGAAAAATAATTTCTGTGCCTTTCCTGTTGCACTGACTAAAAGTTCTAATAATATGTTGTCTAGGAGCAGTGAAAATGAAATCCTTATCTTTCCCAATCTGAAAAAAAGATCCAGATTTCACAATGATATGATATTGGCTTTAGGTTTTATTTGTAGACCCCCTCTATCAAATTGAGGACATTTTCTTCTGCTCCTAGTTTGTAAAGAGTTTCTTTTCTTTATTCCTTTTAAAAAAAATTTATAGATGTATAGTACAAGTCAGGATTGGGTTCATAAGTGATTTACATACAGGTGAAGTTTGGGCCTCTCATCACACCTCACTTTGCCTGGATTAGGATCAGACACTCTTATTGATGTTATGTGTCCCCTTCCTCTCTCTCCTGGAAATGTTCTGCTATGCCAATCCCTTTCTTGTAGCACTATGCTAGATGTTCAGGGTCCACTTATGAGTAAGAACATGTGGTACTCAGTTCTTTGTTTCTGTGATAGATCACTGAGTATGATAGACTCTAAATCCATCCAAGTTTCTATGAAGTCCATAATTTTGTTCTTCTTTATGGCTACATAATATTGTATCATGTATATGTACCATGTTTCTCTAATCCAGTCCACTTTCAGTGGGCAGCACAGTTGGTTCCATGTTTTTGCGATTGTGAATAATGCTGCAATTAATGTGCATGTGCAGGTATCTTTTGTGTAGTTTTTTTTTTCCCAAATCAAGAATGAATGTTGAATTTCATCAACTTTTAAAAAATCAATTGATCTGATAATGTAGTTTTTCTTTTTTAGACTGTGACTATAGTTAGTCACATTCATTGCTTTTCAAATGCTGAACCAGCTTTATTCTCCTGGGATTAATTCAATTTGCCCATAATGCATTGTCATTATGATTATGATAATTTTTGTATTGTTTCATGCTACTTCGTAATAGTTTGTTGATAACTATTGTGTATTTTAATGTAATAAATTAGTTTGTATTTTTTCCTATTGTTGTTTAGATTTTGTACATAGTTTGGGTACAGGGTGATGCAGGCTTTGTATAATGATTTAGAAAACATTTCTTTTTCTTTTATAATCTAAAAGAGATTTTGTACAGTTGATGTTATTTGGTCTAATTCACCTGTGAAACTATCAGAGATTGGGGATTTCTTTTTCATAAGATTTTAAAAATGCAAACCTTATTTTAAAGAGAATTTATGAGAATATTTATTCAGTTATTTCATCTGTGTGAGTTTATATCTTATGGTTTTGAAGGAATTGCATAATTTCAGATAAATTGTTGAATAGAGTGTACAGAGTTGAGTATGGTATTCACTTATTAATTTAATATATTGAGAATCTTCAGTGAAATAATTTCTTTCATTTCTACTATTGATAATTTATGGCTTTTCTCTTGTTTTCTCAGTTTTGACAGAGGTTTATCAATCTTATTGATCATTTCAAAGAACCAGCTTTTATTTTTATTGTTTTTTTCAGTTTTATTGAATTTACTCTTATCTCTATTATTTCTATTTCTATACTTCCTTTGAGTTCATTTTGCTCTTCTTTTTATTATTTTTTAAAGGGTTAGACTTGAGAACTTTTTTTGTTTCTATATTGCTGTGATTTTCATTTTAATCACGGCTTAAAAAGTAGGTCACAACTCCTGTTATATTTATATTTTAATTTTATTTGAGTTTAAATTTTTTTCCTAATGTGATCTTGAGACTTCTTTGACACATGAATTGTTGAGAAGTGTGATGTTTGATATTCAGATGTTTGGAGATTTTTTTAGTCATCCTTTTATTATTGATTTCTAGTTTAATTTTACTAAGGTCTGAGATATACTTTGTAAAATTTAACTATATTGAACTTTAAAAAAATTTTAATAACCCAAATATAGCTTATCTTGTTGAATTTTTCATGTGGACTTAAAAAGAATTGATAGTTTGTTTTTGTTTCATGTAGTGTTCTACAGACATCAATTATATGCTATTGGTTGTTAGTTTTTATTTAATTCTTCAATATCCTTGCTGATTTTCTGTCTTCTAGTTTTATCTAATATTAAGTAATATACTGAAGTTTTCAAATAATTGTGAATATTTGTATTTCTCCTTTAACTTCTGTCAGCTTTTGCATATTATAACTGTGATTGCTAAGTCCATATGCATATAGAATGTTTATCTCTTTTTGGTGACTTGAAACTTTGAACAATATGCAATGATCCTTTTAATCCCCCATAATTTTCTCTGCTCTGAAGTGTTCTTTTATTGATGCTCTTATATTAATATAACCACTCATTTTTTATTGATGTTTTTATGGAATCATAATTGTTCATCCTTTTGCTTTTAATTTACCTATTTTGTTATTGTTGAAGTTAGTTTGCTATAGGTAGCATATATATAATTAAATCACTTAAAAATCTGTTTCTAATGATTTTCTCATTTAATTGTTTGAATTTATTTCTACTATTTCATTATCTATTTTCTGCTTCACCTATTTATCACTCCTCTGTTTCTCCTATTTTTCCTTCACTGAGTAATTTTTATGTTTTTTAATTTTTTAATTTATCTATTGTGATTTTTACTTTAAGTGTTCATTACTGGCTGCTCTTACAATATGCATTTTTTAATTATAAACTTCTAAGAATTTTAATATACGAAGTAGAATATAAAAAGTTTATTATCACATAGATCCCCTTACCTTTTCTTCTTCTTCTTTTTTTTTTTTTTTGAGTTGGAGTCTCACTCTGTTGCCCAGACTGGAGCGCAGTGGCATGCTCCTGGCCACTGCAGCCTTGACCTGCTGGGCTCCGGCAATCCTTCCGCCTCAGCCGTCCAAGTAGCTGGAAGTACAGGCATGTGCCACCACGGCCGGCTAGTTTTTGATTTATTGTAGAGACGAGGTCTCGCCAAGTTGCCCAGGCGGGTCTTGAACGCACGGGCTCAGGAATCCACTCACCTCGGCCTCCCAAAGTGCTGAGATTACAGGCTGAGCCACCAAGCCTGGCCCTTTTCTTCTTTATGTTATATTTTTATGCATATCACAACAACCTGCATTAAAAACTTACATCAGATGAATGCCATAATTTTTGTTTCAACCATTTACTATATTTTAAAACTTGAGAAGAAAAACATAATCTATTATGTGTGTATATACCAATAATCTATTCTATTTCTAAAATTGCAGTGACATGAATGCTAAGTTTTTTGTTATTGTTTTACAGATTTCTGGGGCTCTGTTTATTTCTTTTTTCAAATAATTTTTTTCTGTTGCTGTTAAGCCCGATCAATAAGTTTTAAAATTGGGTATTAAACTTCCCCATTCTATAATTTGCATATGATTCTTTGTATATTTTATTTCTTTGCTGATTTTCTGCTCCTCCATTTTTTTCTCAGTGTTTTGTATTGCTTGTGGGACCATTTGTATAATAGATGCTCTACAATCTTTACAAGGTAATTCCACTATCAGTGTCATATTGACATTTCTGTCTGTTAATTGTCATTTCTCATGCAAGTTGAGAGTTTCCTGTGGCAAGTAATTTTGGATTGTTTACTGAATATTTTCAATATATGGTTTACAGTCTGGGTCTTATTTAAATTCTATGGCAAGTCTTGATATTGTTTTTTTAGCAACCAGTTGACCTGACTAGGTTCAGACTACAATTTTCAGCTTGTCTTTCATGGACTGTGAATCCAATCTGAGTTCATTGTTCGATGCCTCACAGCGATATTCAGATTTGTCCCACACTTGTGCCACCCTGTGGTTGATTTGAGACTTGGTCAGTGAACCGTTTGTTAGTTCTGCTTTCTAAATCATTTTTGTGCTCAGTAGAATCAGATCCATGCACGTACAGCTTGAAGGTGAGCCCAGGAGTTCTTAAACAATGTAAGAGAGATGTTTCCTGGGTATTTTCCCTCTCCACAGTCTCTCAGGTAGTTTATCCATTGGTTTTTAACAGACTCCAAAGGATCCCTGGCAATCCTCTTACTGGTCCTCCAGACAATGTGTTGTGTCTTTATTTTTCCTGCCCTGCCAGGTACTTTCCTAACTGTACTTTATTTATTTATTTTTTTTGAGTCAGTCTTGCTCTGTCATCCAGACTGGAGTGCAGAAGAATGATCATGGCTACCACAGCCCTGATTCTCTGAACTCAGGAGAGCCTTCCACCTCCGTCTTCCAAGTAGCTGGGACTACAGGGGTGCACCATCATGCCCGGCTAATTTTTTGATTTATTGTAGAGACTAGGACTTGCCGTGTTGCCCAGGCTGGTCTCAAACTCCTGGGCTCAGGTAATCCTTTTGCTTCAGTCTTTAAAAATGCTGGGATTACAGGTGTGAGCCATCAGTACTTTTGTCTTGGATCAAGTGGAAGGAGGGTACATGAGGAAAAGGCAATGTTAGCTCTCTCCACACTTCTGGGATTTCAGTCTCACTGACTAGAGGGACCTCTGCTGCTATGCATACCTCTATGCTATTGCTTAGGGCTGGGCAGGAGAGCCTAGAGAATAGAATAAACAACAGCAACAGAGTATTTCCATATTCCCTCTGAGATTGCTGAGATTTTCTCCCAGTTGCTGAAGCCAGAACTGGAGGGCTTTTCCTGGAGGTCTCTCTGTGTTAATGATTCCCTTTAGGTTTCAGTTTGATTTGCATTCGGGCCACAGGATACTGGAGAAAAAAATGCATAAACTCATCCCTATTCAGTAGTTTTCGGAATCTTGATTTTCTTTCCCAATCCACTTTTTACTATTACTTTTCATTATCTTAAAATATCTCCTTCATGTAGTCTCTCCCAGTTTTATAGTCGTGACAGTGGAAGAAACAACAGAAGCGTAGTTACTCCAAAATGCACAGAACTGGAATATATCCATTAGGGTTTTCTTTTTTGCATTTTTTTCAGTTTTTTATTTTGAACTAATTTAAGAAGTTGCAAAAATAATACAGGAAGTATCTGTATATACTTTACCAGCTTTGCCCAGTGATGAAATCCTGTATGCCAGTGTACTTCTTTTTAAATTGGGAAATTATTGATACATTATTAATTAAACAATAGATCTTATCTGGCTTTCATCATTTTTTTGTTGGTGGTAGTAGGGATGATTTGGGTGGTGGAGTATAGTACTATGACATTTCACCCCACATATCAATTTGTGTTGACACCACCCCAATCAAGATACAGAAGTCTTCCATCACTACAAAACAATAAAAACAAAAAACAAACACAAACAAACAAAAAACTTCCTCATGCTACCTCTATATAATCACATTCTCCCTCTGATCCTAACCCCTGGCAACCATTGATCTGTTCTCCATTACTGTCATTTTGTCATTTCAAGGTTGCTATATAAATGGAATCATACAATATATCTATTAGTTTTTAACAGAATCCAATCTTTGGCACCTTGTGTTTTGTTGCTATTAGACATTCAGACATCTAGAAATACTCTTTTAATGGGATAAAAACTGTAAAATACTCTCTCCCAATTCCCTCTGACAGGTATAGGACTTTAAAAAAAGAATTTATAGCACAGGATATATTGATTGGCTAGGGTCTGTTAAAAGGACCACACACCCCATTATTGTCTGTTTTTGAGCACCCAACATGCTGGCCTGCTGGAGTTCAGATTGAAACCAGCTTCCATCTGACTCATGGATCATGCCTGTCTCCTTCCTACCCCCAGTTTGTACTCCTCTGCCTCCATGGGCAAGAGAACAGTGTGTTGGCATGGTAGGAAGAAGTTTGTGTAGAAAAAGGCACGCTTAAACACGCCTATTATCCTTGTGCCTTTGTCAACAAAATATTTCAAACCCTGATGAATCTTTCTGTGTTCTTAGATTTATTTTTAGGTGCAGCACAACAGATTGTTTCTTTGTTTGCCTTTCTATTTGCTGTGGTTATTACTTCCTCCTGAATGGTTCATCATAGCAGCAGTCGTAGAGTAATCATCTGGCAGTATATTATTATTTATTATGTATGGAGTGCCATGAAGGCTCATAAAGCTTACGAGGTACCTATAAGGATACCAGCCATTGGCTGCAGAGAATGCAGTTACACTTAAGCACTTACACTTAGTCATAGCCTCCCTTTGACTCTCCAGTGCTATCTTCCTGCAGTCAGAGGTCTGAAGATGAGGCAGGCAGTTCTGGGGAGCAATCTGTTTCTTCAAGCTTCTTCCTAGATGGGAATACATATGCAGGGCTTAGGAAACTTCATGCAAGGACACATAGGAAGAAATGGACAGAGCATATACTTTCAGTGTAGGCTTAATCAGTAAAGGTGATGACTATAATAGCAGGAGTGAGATGACTCCCTTGGTTATAAAAACACAGCTATGATTCTTATATCTTCTGAAATGAAATACTGTAGTTGTGAGGGAGGATGCAGAATTTAAAAAGGAGGTCAAAGATTACTTATATTTATTGATTGTCTTTCTATGCCAGTACTGATATGGGCATTGGGATAGAGAGGACTGGAATCCACAGTGTGTTACACAAACCATATGGTAGCTTAATGAATAACTGTATAATGTAATGTCTAAGAAGGAGACTAAAGTTGAGTAAGGAGATCAAACATAAAGGGATGGTTATTTTTGACAGGTTGTTCAGAGAAGAATGTTTTGATATGTGGCCTTTGTGAGAGACCTTGCTGGACTGAGGAAATGAACCATGTAAATATCTGGGGAAGAGTTTTGAGTAAGAGGAAACAGCATGTGAAAAGGTTCTGAGTAGGCACAATCTTGGAAAGTGGTGGGGCAGAGATTCTATAAGTGGGACTGGAGTTTGGTAGACAAAGGGGAAGGTGGTAAAGATGAGATTGGAACAGCAGCCAAGAGCAGACCATGTTGACTATGGGAAGGTGATGGATTTGTTCCCAGGGTGATGGCAAGCCACTAAAAGGTGGATAAAATAAATAGGGGAGGTGGATGATTCTGTACATGATTTTAGAAGTTTACTTTGGGTACTGTGCTAGCATGTGGAGAATAAACTGGGTAGAGCAAGCATGAGTCTGTGTGTGTTTGAAAAGTACTTGCCAGGCTGCCATACCCATTACATTTCATTTGTATACAAACAGAGGACACAAGTGACAATTAGTCTGCAACTCAGATAAGTAGAGCAACTGCTCTATGTAACTTATGCAATGAATAGGGAGTAGGCATTTGAACACAGGGATGCCTCCCTTCTGATTTCTCTTTTCATTCCCCTATAATACGAGCAAATGGAACATACAGCCTGACTGTAGATACCCTGCTTTCTATGGCCAGGAAAGGTCATTACCCCTGCATTCTCATCTCCACACATTCTGTTTCCTTCCTTGGGCAACAGAAACCAGATGAGTATGCCTCAACCCCATGGTTAAAGCTTTCAGCCACTTTCTCTCTCCTCATTAACATTCACCAGTTCCCTCCCAGGTGGCGCCAGAGAACGTACTGCAGTGACTGTGTGAAGATAGCCCTCAGTGAACAATCTCCTTTCCTCTTGGGATTGCTACTTCCCTGTGTAAAATACCAGACACAGATGGAGATTCCTTCCCTATGACTCTCCAGTGCTATCTTCCTAAGAATTGTAATTTCTCTAGGTTTGTTCATCCTTAGAGTCCAGATCTCACAATTAGCCAGTATTGTCCACTAGTGAAATAATAATTGATATGAGTTCTGCTAGAAAATTTTGATAATAGCTAACCAAATCCTCCCAGTCCCTACAAAGGGGGAAGAAAGGGCATATTCTGGTAATTGACAAAACAATTTTAGTAATTTTGCCACCTAAGCAGAATGGAGAAAGAGCTACAACCTTGATAAATCCTTTTAGTGTTATATCACCTTCGTGATTCCTTTTATTTTAGGGGAGAAAAATATTTTTCCTTTACTCTCTTAGGTTTAGTCACTGAAGCCTGCAAAATAAACTGGAAAGAGACAAATTAACAGGAGAAAAACTACAAATTTTATTGATGTTAATGTTTATATAGCCATGGGAATTTTACAATAAAAGGAGAGAAAATTCAAAGAAATGGTTAAACTTGGAAGGTTATATACCATTTTAACAAAGAGTAATAATTTGTGGAAAGTGACTGTACAAAGAAAAGAGAAGGTTGGGGCTTTTAAAGACAGTAAATTGCATGAAGGTAAATATATGGAGAAACTAATGGGAGATTAGGGTTATTTTATTAAGGTTGGTTTGTGCGAACTCATCTCAGTGCTTACTTTCCATCTTCTTCATAGCTATAAAACTCCTCTGGACAAAGGATTTATGCCAGTCCTCATTTCTCAGAAGTTTTTGCTTTTAGTCAGATAAGGGAAGCTCTGAGAAGGTTTCTTTCTGCATCTGTTGATTCTCAATGGCCTTCAGTTGAAATTATTCACACACCAAAGTGAAGTATTTTGAGGTAACATATTCTGATCCCCTTCATTATCTTTTGTTTGGGGAGGCAGTGTTAAGGCCAGATTTCTGCAATGGCTTCCTCTTGAACCTGGCTGTAAGTCATAGCACATCCCTGCATTCTTCCTGAAAGAGACGACATGATGTAGTCAGTAAGAGTTTGACCTCTGGAATTTAATTGTTGTGTTTAAAATTCTAACTCTGGAACTCACTATATACTGCTAGGAAGCTTTGTGTGTGAGTGCCCCAGTTTTCTCACCTCTAAAATGGAGCAATATTGGTTCCTATACAGTGTATGCTGAGTGATAGATTCTGTTGCTGTTGCTATTCACCAGATCAGGAAAGAACCCAGGCTGGCGGCACTGGCTCCTTTTTTCAAACCTAGGAGGTTGGGAGTGCTAAGAGCAATTACTTTTAAATATCTTCTGCCTGTGCCAAAAAGGAATGGAGCAGGAGAACTGCCTGAGGTTTGTCTTTCCTTCAGGTCTTGCCCCTCTGTATTGTGGTGAGTGGAGAGTGGATGCTTTCTCACCTCTCTCATGGAGACACACTTCAGTCTCTGAAGGACAGTTGTACTTTCTTCCTTGGTGCAGGGGACTTTCTTTACTCTTCTCTCTCCTCTGTTAGGCTCAGGATGAATTTGACAACTGTTCCTTCATCCATGCTTTCTCTTGGCATCTGCAAATCCCAATCAGTCAAGAAGATTGTGTCAAATTCACTTTTCAAAGTGTGTTTATGAACTAACACTCCCTTTGACTATGTTGTATCAGTTTATTGATGCCCCTCTGGAGATCCAGACATGCCTCTTTATTTTCCACTGGATGAAAATAATATATAATGGAGAAATCCCTCACATTTATTTTTCACTTTTGATTGCAGCACAGGCCTGATACAAATTTCCCTGATTTTTATTATCTATAAATCTTTTGTTTGGAATTAATGGAGAGAACAGCAGTTAGAACCTAGCACTCAAATCACTTTCTTACCCAAAGTTCTACGCAAGACAATATTTTGTTATATTTTAAATGATGTGGAACACACATACCCTCTTTAAGTCTTCCTCTTTGAATGTATCCACTTTCCCAGAGCAGACGCAGTTGAACTCTGGAATTTGTAGGAGGCAGTAGAGCACTTTTCACATATAATAGGGTCTGCACTTTGGTTTTAATCATCACAGTGGCCAAACTCTGGGCCTGACACCTGATTTCTGGCACAGGATATGCGTCTCTCTTGTACCCACTATGCAGGGTCACTATTCTGCAGAACCCAGCTTTGCTTTTTGTGCCAGGAGCATTTGAACGTATATGATAGCTCACTTTTCTTTTTTTTTTTTTTTTTTGAGTTGGAGTCTCACTCTGTCGCCCAGACTGACGTGCAGTGGCCACTCCCGGCCACTGCAGCCTCGACCTGCAGGACTCCGGTGATCCTTCCGCCTCAGCCTTCCACGTAGCTGGAACTACAGGCGCATGCTACCACGCTCAGCTAGACAGCTCATTTTTCAAGGCCCTGGAATATACATTCCATTCTTTGCTGTTTCTCTCATACCCACATCAGTGTTTGGCTCATGAAAAATGAGTAAGTATACGCAGAGATGAATGGTAGTCTAGATATTTTTTATCCTGTGTCTCCTGATGCTTTGTCTGCCCACAAATATGGAATATTTTAAGGAATTATTTCACCTTTAGCTACAACACATCTTTAGCTATATTTTAATATAAATGAATAATTAAGATAAATTTGTAAATCAATCCATAAATATTTTGTTTTAGTTTAAAGCTTTATTACCTATCAGTCTTCTCAGTAACTATGTACTCTAGTCCTTATGAAATCAAGGACTAACCTGATTAAGTCCGCCAAAGTTGACCTGCCTTGCTTTCTTTTAATTGCTTACTTCTAGTTGCTCTCAAAACCGGTATTACTAAAAGTCATGTAGCTAAATGGTATATAACTAAAGTCCCACCAGCGTCCGTATTGATAACATCACTGATGAGTATGCCTCTATGACAATGGTTGTTTAAAATTGTTTTTCAGGAACTAGGGGGCAGCTTTTGTCCAGTTGAACTGGTGGAGATCACTGACCTTTCAAGTGGATGCACACAAATGCCCAAGAAGTGATATTTTGATGTCAGAGGGTCAAAAATGATTCCCTCAGATCATGTGGACAGTGCCATTTTCTGCATATGCCTCCTATGCAGCATAACAACTGCACTCACGTGGACTGCCAATTACTTCATTTTCCCCATCACCAATCACTTTTCCCTATGCCTCAGACCACCTTGTTCCTCTATCTCATAAATATCCCTAAAATCCCATCTTTGGAGTGGTGTATTTGAAACCTGCTCTCTTGCCTCCTTATTTGGCTGCCTCATGAATAAACTCTTTTGTAAAATCTGTTGTTACAGCGATGAGCTCGCTATGCACGAGCAGATGAGCCTGATTCTGCATCACTTATTAATCTAATAATCCATAGGGAAATGTGAATACTCACTCCAGTCAAAGGGGATTGTCGGGCATTATTATATAATATCAATGAAATTATTCTTTCAAATGCAAAGAATTTGTGTTTGTGTATATTCTTCCTCAGTCTCAGTAAGATAATTTAGAACTTTGAGTTTGTTTCAACCTCCGAAATCCTATTTTTATTTTTTTTGTGTTGGGATCTCACTCTGACATCCAGGCTGGAGTGCAGTGTTATGCTCGTGGCTCACCACAGCTTCTTGGATTCAGGCAATTTTTTCACTTCAGCTTGCCTTTTCCTCCTAAAGCACCTGGAGCTACAGTTGTGCACCACCATGCCTGGCTAATGTTTTATATTTTTTTGTAGAGACAAGGTCTTGCTATATTGCTTAGACTCATCTTGAATTCCTGGGCTCAAGAAATTCTCTTGTTAGCCGGACTCGGTGGCTCACCCTGTAATCCCGTGCCTTTGGGAGGCTGAGGTGAGTGGATTGCCTGAGTCCGTGGGTTTGAGACCCGCCTAGGCAGGTGAGACCTCATCTCTACAATAAATCAAAAAATTAGCCGGGTGTGGTAGCGCGCCTGTAATTCCAGCTACTCGGAAGGCTGAGGCGGAAGGATCGCCGGAGCCCAACAGATTGAGGCTGCGGTGGCCTGGAGCAGCCACTGCACTCCAGTCTGGGCAACAGAGTGAGACTCCAACTAAAAAAAAAAAAATCCTCTTGCCTTAACTTCCTAAAATGCTGGGATTACAGACCTGAGTCACCATGCCTGACTAGAAGTCATATTTTTCAATGATGTTATCTCAACAAAATGTATTGAGAAATCCTTGTTTTTCGTTGATTTATCTTTCTGTCACTGGTACTCTGTCCACATTTATCCAACTTCCCAAGTCTTTCTTGCTTAGAAATGCCAATATCCTCCTTAAGAACAATCAGGAGAAGGGTACATGGAGGAGAGAAGACAGAGTGTGAAATCATTTTCTGTAGAGATGTACCTGTGATGGACATGATTCCTAAAAATGGCATACAAGATTCCATGCTGGAACCCATGACCATGAAGAAATATTATTCTCATGGTTCTGTTACGTTACATGGTGCAGTTGACTTTGAAAAGGGGAGAGTTTTGTCTTAACTTAATCTAAGTATAACTCCTTAAATGCATGCATTTTTCTCTGGTGTGACAGAGATTCTTTGTTTGACCAAACTTTAGTCAGGGTTCTAAATCTTCTCCTAGGCCCATCTGTGCACTTATGAAATTCAGTTTGAAAAAGACTTCTGATAAATCAGGTTGGCAAGAATTCCCCACCCTCAATATCATATAACATTCTGTATTAGATTCCTGATCTGATTAGATGCTTCATCTTCCACCATCCCCAGGTGATGTCTGATCATCCTGGCCTATCTTTAGCAAGAATCTTCTTAGGTTAATTTAGCCAGAATCTCCTTTACTCCTGATGTTTTCTCTTAGTAATTTCTCTTCCATTAGACCTCCATCCTGCCTATAAATTCACATTTGCCCGTGCTGTACAGTAAGTCCCCTACATATGAATCTTCAAGTTGCGAACTATTAAAGATGTGAACATGTGTTCACATGTCCAGTCACATAAGTTAACTCACATGTCTGGTGTGCATCATCACATGCGTGCAAGGTACTGTATTGTAAGATTAAAAATGTTTTCTTTATTCCATATAGTACTATGCTGCCGATTGTGTTAGTTGGGTACCTCGGCTAACTTTGTTGGTCTTACAAGCAAATTGAACTTATAAACATGCTCTTGCTACAGAACTCGCAGGTATATAGAGGATTTACTGTATTTGGAATTGATTCCATTCTCCCTACTGCAAAATCCTCTTTCTGTAGTCCTCATACCTATCATGATGGTTTTGAATAAAGTCTGACTTACTGTGTTTTAGCAAGTGTTGCTGAATAATTTTTAATTTAAATTACTAAAAATAAATTTTTTCCTTCTCTAGGAGTCCTGCAGAAGAAAAAGTCAAATGAAAAAAAAGAAATAAAGACTCAATACACAGTAGCTGATGCAAAAATGGAATGGACCGTGTGAGAAGGAATAAGGTGGTCTCTAGGAGCACAGAGTGGCCCCCAGCTGACAGCCAGCAAGGAAATGGAGATCTCAATCCTATAACCATTAGGAGCTGAATTCTGTCAGTACCCTGAATGAAACTCAAAATTAATTATCTCTCAGAGTCTCCAAAAAAAGGGCACAGCCTAGCTATACCCTGGTTTCTGTCCTATGAGACCTTGAACATAGAACCAAGCTGAGCCCTCCTGAACTGAAGTTCTGATCTGTAGAAGTATGATCTAAGGCAAAAAAAAGTTGCGTTTTATATTGCTAAATCTATAATAATTTATAACACCAACAAATTGAAAAGTAATCCATACTTTTTCTTGTACACTTAAGTTCTAAACAGAATAGGTAAATAGAGTCCTTGAATATCCTACTTGCAGAAGCTAAATTAGAGGGTGAATCATTTGCACCATAAAAGAAATCTTTACATTACAAAAGAACGAAAAGGTCCCTTTAAGTAGTACTTAGAGAGTGCTTGTTTACAGATCATTACTTGCTTAACAGAGAAAGAAACTAAAAGCTGAAGTGTTCTAAACTATTGCTGACTAAGTAGCAATCAAAAATGAAGATAAAGTATGAGCTTATAATAATAATAAATGAACAGTGCCACATCCGTTTCAAATATTTTCATTTTTACGTAAACTGAAAACAAAAGTTCCAGAACCTTCAGTCCTCTTTAGGACAGTCAAGCTTCTTCGTCAAGATGCATCTAGCTCAGGCAAAAACCTGTGCAGCTCAGGAGACCTCAGAAGTACAAAGAGGAGACAAGGAATTCTAGCCCAGGGGTTCTTGTTTCCAAACTATTTTGCCTCTTAATTCTTTCTAACATTGAGTTTTTGACTAGAGGCGCAGAAAGTGGGCAGAAATATCAAGAGTCTGTGAAGCTAAGGAGAAGAACTTCAGTAACTGGCTCTTGATTCTGGTGAAGGGGAAAAGGGAAATGTTGTCAGGGCTCTGCCTTCAGGGACCATGTCAGGCCTACTTGACTATGTCCTCATTTGATTTTGCAAGAGGTGCAATTTTGCCCTCATGTTTCAGGTAAATAAACCTACATTCCCAGATGAAAAACCAATTTGTTCAAGTTTACAAAACATTCAAATAAAGGGCAGACTCCCTTTGGTTCCCAAGCCCATGACATTTCTGTTATAAAAGCTGTCTCTCCAGACATTTGCAGAGGTGAACAGGTGATGAACAGAGGCAACAAAATCAACACTAGAGCCACAGCAATTCTACATTTGTAATGGTAACCTTAGGGCCCAACCCAAGTAGACTTTGACTAAAAAATTCCTAAGTGGTTTGACACCTTCTCCTCCTACATATGTCGACAAAATTGGTGTTAGTCCTAATGATTATTTTTCACAATTATCCTTAATGATTAGAGTAAGCATTCAGTTGAAGCAGAGAGACATCATGTGAAGTAGGCTGTTGTCAACCAAAACCTAAGGTGGAACTAGGGACCGTTATACTAGGATCTCCAATTGCTCTGAACTCAAATTTCGCCTTCAGGATATTAAAAGTATCAAAATTTATTCAAGCCAAGTAAACGATCTTTTACTTTCAAAGTAATTACAGTTTGGTGACTACTGAACTATTCATCATATAAGCTCAGTCTTACTATATACTTCACCTGGCATTAACTAAGCACCCCATAAGTATTTCTTGAATTAATAGTACTGGTCTCTAGTTAACTCTGGTCCTTTCTCATAACCCCATGTGTTCCATGAAGCAATCAGTCATACACATACCCACTCTCAGACTCATTAAATCATTAAATAATTAAAACCCTTATGGTAAGGTTTGTTGAATTTATATTCTTTTCCCTCGTTCTCTAGAGCGATTATTTTTTGTAGTTAAAATAAGGGTTTAGCATTTATTGAATGATTTCTATGTGGCAAATAAATTCCCATAAAGTATTTGCTAACTTTGATACTGGCCTTGTACAAAATGGCTTTGTACAAAATGGTATTTGGTGCCAGTAGGATCCGGAACATAACTGCAAACTGTGCTTTCATGTGTTCATTTATTCATTCAATTACCTAGTACCGGGTGTTTGTTACACAATAGGAATGCAAACAGAGATGATTGACGAGTCTTTTGCCCTTGACAGGGCTTCCAATACATGTGGCAGAGGAAGAACGATTGATTATGAAGGAAACCAAAATATTCCTCTCTAAAGTTCTGAGGATTTCACTTAAAATTAAAGGTTAAAACACAGGGCACATTGTGCCCCTCCACGCAATTTTCCCACCTAGGGATAGACCCCTTTACCATACTTGCTTATCAGCTCAGAGACAGAGCTCATAGAGCAGTACCAGACTCTTCCCATAAGAGTTTCCATATTTTCCCACATTTTGGAAGCCTGAAGTTACTCCATTCTTTGTCTTGTCACTATGACTTAGGACTTTTTGTTAAAATACTATTTAAGCAAGTACCCAAAGCTGCTACCTGGAAAGAGAAACATTTTGGAACTAGGGCCTCTCTCTTATGATGAGCACAGTATGCATTAATAAACTTCTTGATTGTTTTTCTTTTGTTAATCTGACTTTTGTTTTCAGGAGAGTGTCTCAACTAAGAACCTCAAAAGGGAAAAAAAAAGAAATTATGTTTTCTCCTCTACAATTTGTGGTTTGATCAACAGAAATAGTCCACTAGCTCAGGCACCTGCATATGGAATCCTGGGAGAACTGGCAGAAAAACATAAGATTTCTTACCAAAGAGCTTCTCCAAAGCTTCTATCTGTGGTAACTGATTGAGAGAGGAAGATTCAATTACCATTTGTATACTTAACTCTGAATTGTACCCCATATCTTTAAAATAAAAATTAAAAAGAAAGAAAGAGGAAGGTAAACATTTTTCCTTGTTTTTTCTCTCCAAGGTCAGATGGGAAGGAGAAAAACATTTATAAATAATAATAATAATAAAATTTGTTATTTGAATTTGTGACTTTTTTTGAGTCGGGTTCTCATTTTGTCGCCTAGGCTGGAGTGCGATGGCACAATCACTGCTTGCCACAGCCTGAATCTCCTGAACTCAGGCGATCCTTCCACCTCAGCTTTCCATGCCACTGCGCCTTGCTAATTTTTTGATTTTTTTTTTTTTGGAGAAGGTCTTGCTACGTTGCCTAGGCTGATCTTGAACTCTGGGCTCAAGCAATTCTCCTGTTACCAAGAGAAGGAATGCTGTTCCCTGGTATGGGATGACTGATGACAAGTTTTTGTGTTCCTGATTGGAATAAATTCACAAACAGACACAGAGGAGTGGGATAAGAAAGTCTCTTTATTAAGCAGAGTACACTCCCAAGAAAAAGGAGCAGCAGAAACAGCCTATGGAAAGCCACTGCTTCTGTGCCCAACTATTGTTGAGCTACAACCTTTATTCTTATAGGTGTTCAAGAGTGGGTTTTGTGATGGGTTTTTCTAGAAATGGGTGGTCTTGGGGCTGGGTCTCTTACTCCTCCCTCACATCCACTGGGGGAATTTCAGGCCTTAGGGGGTCATACTGGGATGGTCATGGTTTCAGGTATATGATGGGAGCGGGAGGCTTCCCTACAGTAATTGTATATTAATTTTATTACTTTGAAGGTAAGAGTAGGTTATGATTAATTTGGGTCAACCTTGGCTGTTTCTCATATTCTGGGTGTCTCTAAGTTAGCTCCTGCCTTGGTGGCTGGTTTTCCACTGCAGGCATTCTGGATAGATGGACTACAATGCTGCATACGTATGGATAAGAGTCATCAGTTAGATAGGTGGAAGTTTCCTACAGCTAAGCTCTTTGCTTGCATGCATGGTTTTGCAACTGCTGTTGCAGATGTCAATGAGTTGGGAACTTTCCTACAGTCCTGAAGTTTTCCTACCCTAACCTGCCTACTCTATCACTCCTACCTCAGTTTCCCAAAGTATTGGGATTATCGGCATGAGCCACCATGCCCAACCAAATTTGTAAATCTTATACACATGTCTTAGTACCTATCTGGTTATTAATCTTTAGTTTTCCGAGGATGGTCTTTGTTTTCCTTGTCTCTTTATGTGGTTTATCACAAGGGGTAAAATCATAATTTTGGTTTTATCTTGTTTATTCTTTTATCCTGTTTTATTTCTTGAGATGCTTGGCTTTGTAACTAGCAATTTTATTCTCTGGTCTCTACCAACCCAAAGAGCTTATGTCAGGTGGACAGATGGGAGTCCAGTTGGAGGCCAGAAATGTCTGTTTGTTGGAATGTATTGGCTCTTGGGACTTTGTCTTAATTGTCTCAACCTTCATTGCCTTACTAATAATGAGGGTCTTAACTTTCTTAGGCTATCTTCGGAAGAAACTTTAGATCTTGAGGAGGATTGCATTTTTGTACCCTCTTTGGGCACTTGATTCTTGCATCTGGTTGTAAACCATAAAAAAGCTTATTGGTTTTGAGTCATAATTAAAGGAGGCATACCCTTGAAAATTTGGAATTTTGTATTAAAAAAAAAATTTTTTTAGAGACCCCTTTTAGTCTCTTGATGATGTCGTTCTTACCATGACTTTGAAATTTTATCATCCAGATAATTCGCTAAGCAGCATTCCAGCTGAGATAGGATTTGAAACCAGGTTCAAGCTCTTTGAAGCAACCACAACATTTTTTTCTTCAGTGGATATCTTTAGCTCAGGAGAGAAACATTTATAAAAATTATTTGTTTTAAATAAAAAGCTAAACATTTGATTTCAGTTTTAGCTTATATTTAGAGTATGATAGAAACTTTTTGTTTGCTTGTTTAGCCTTCTCTCCTAAGCTAAATGAAACCATATACTAAGAAAAGAAAAGAGAAGAAAAGTTTATTAGTACATTTTAAAGACAAAGCACTTTCATAAATGATTACCTTAAACCTCTAATATACGAATGTGTACCACTCTCAAGGTGCCTTCTTGATGTAAATTTCAGAAAGGAAAAGGCAAGAAACACGTTTGCTATTTGTCCAGCTAAAATCTGATAAAAATATGTTGTAAGAGCTCTGTAGTCAGAAGTCAACTTAATTAAAAGCTTGTATTTAGGCTATATTTGTAAACATATATATATTTAAAGTATCCTCTTTTCTCACTATATAAAAGCTTTTCAGTTGACTGAATTTCTCTCTTCTAAAACCTCTGCTAACTACATGTGGTCCTTCTGTTTCTTTACACTCTTATTGACATGATTTTTACCTCTAAGACTTGTTCTTCCATTTACTTCTGTGTGTTCTTCCTTTCTCTTGCCACCCTGATCTCACATGTGGGAAACTAAAGAAGATTCCTAACAGCCCCGGGTCCCTTTCAGGAAAACAGATAAAGTTACACTGACTCCTTTTTTTTGAGGGGAACCTCTGAATTTCCTCATGGAACTCCAAGAATTGTGGGTGGAAAACTTCCTCTCAGTTCTGAAGCTCCACTCTCTTTAAAATTGAACTCCTTGATCTCTTTGACTTTAGGATACATGCATGTTGTGTACATGTATATGTAATATGTTGTTTCTACATGGATATGTGTATACATATGTTTGTATATTTTCTATATGGTACTAAATTAACTTAAAGGTAGTGAGTGCTCATAAATTAAATAAGTAAGCCCAAATGTTTTTCAAGTTCATGAGACTTGAATAAATCTTTTGGTAAATATGACTAGCTTAATATTGTTGGTTTAATAAAATTAATTATGTCTTCTGAGTTATCAGCAAAAAATGCATGCATTTAGCTTTAAGGTTCTTGCTTTTATAATACTGGTCTAATATACAGTAATACAAAAATGGCTAGTAGAAAATTTAACTTGATGTCTAAATTTGCCTGAAGTCTCCTAAAATTTTTTAAACATAACTGTTCAAATTAAATAAATAAAATAGATGTTAAAAATATAAAAGTTTATAAATGAACTTTTAATAATAATTATGTTGTTTAATATAATTTCTTAAAAATATTTCTCAAATATTTTTGGTAACTATAACCTTAGAATTTTATTAAGCTAAATTAAATTATTAATATTCATTAATACCTACATCATTGCCAAATAAGATATAATGCTAAGACATTGATTACTAAATATAAGTTTAAACTTATATATTTTGGCTTCATAGTTCAGAGAAATAAAATATATTTAGATCAGCTATCATGTCCTATTCCACATCAAAAAATTGCTCCATTAAAGAGCCTATGTTTTTAAAAATTATAAAATATGTCTTTATAAATTGTTTGTACATGACTGACAGTTAAAAATGTTTACTCCTTAGGTTTTCACTATGAATTAAGTTTACTAATAATTAAAATTCTGCATAACATATAGCAACTGAAATGAGAACATAAAAAGGGAAAGAAAATAAATTGTGTTTTCTACTCTACAGCTATAAGAAAAAAATGGTATTTCTATGTTGTCAAGATTTGGAGAAGAATGCAAACACAGGTAAAGAACTTAACACAGATAGAAGAAGGGGAGTGATGAAAGATTCCTTACAAAAGTTAAACTAAATGAGTGGAATTGTGAAAAATAAATAGGAACCACCCAGGTGAACAGAGAAGAAGTGAAGAACAAAGCATATGCTTTTGAGTGTGATCTTCTCAGGGACATACTGAGAAGCTCAGACAGGGCTGACTGACATGTGAGAAGAAAGCAGGAAATAGAGACAGAAAGGTTGGTCTAATTCCCTGGTAATTCTGCCTGTGCTCACATACGGGCTGAGTAGATAACCACGGTGTCTGACAAGGTCCTGGCACAGAAGCAAAGCTGACAGACGCTGGCTCCTACTAGAAGTGGGGCATTGTTCTTGCATAGTGAGGCCAAGCTTGCATGAAACCTACCACTGCAGCTGGCCTGAAATGAGAGATAGGCCAGAGGATGTGATGGGGAGCATCAAAGGCATCTGCCACACACGTCTCCTGTATATGACTTTGGGACTAAGTTTTCCTTGATCATCAAGCATTTCCAGAAAACCCAGGAGGCCCAGCTGAGATGAAGATGAAATTTAGATGGAACCTGAAATAATCGAGCCACAGGGCCAAAGAAAGTGGAAAATAATCTGAGAAAGGACTGCAGCTCAGGTCCTTCTGAAACTGTAGGACCCTTGGAACCTTACTGACTTCAACAGAAATTCAAACATGACTTCCTTCTTGAGACAAGGTGGGATCACAACTCAAACACTGAGGACAAACATTTGGAAGAGACAATGGCAACACACTGTGGATTGATAGATATGACCTGGACAACGGTTTCTGAAAAAGAAACCTGAATCCTTTATTTACAGCACTCTACACTACTCTGTATTCCATTCTAATCCTTTAACACATTCTCTTCCTTCCCCGTCTCTCAAGGTGTTTGAATTTACCACTTCTGTCAGGGAGTTTATTGTGGAACTCTAGGAGATACCAGGTCAGCTTGAGGGAAGGCCAAATATAAAGAATCAGAAAATCAGTCAGAGGGGCACGAGGAAGACCAGGAGAGAGCATAGTCACTCAGAAGAGAGAAAAAGGCATGACAAGTCTGATGTCAGAAAATCAGGCAAGACACACATTTAAAGCACCCATTGGGTATAGCACTGAACACAAATCAGGTCCAGTCTAGTGATTATGCCAGAAAAACAATCCACGTACTAACATCAGGAGTTCAGAATTTTAAGGACCAAATTTATTAAAGTCAAATTACTTTATTATTGATTTTTCCACCAGGATTCAGATTAATGGAACTGCAATTTTGCTTACTTGGTTGAGAACCAAGTCTAATGAGAACATTATTTCCTATTTTCAATGTGTTCCCATTCCTGCTGCTCTGATGTCAAGCTTCGCATCCACTTTCCCCAACCTGGGCCCGTTCTGTTCTTTATCTTTCAAGCTCCATTCTCCTTCCTAGGATGTCTTCCAGTTGCTTTTGTTCAAAATTATTTGAATCATTTCTAAAAACTTTTATCAATTTTCCCGTCCAAGGCAGTTGGCCACTTTGCTTGACTGCTGACTCAGCTTGTGTGAAACACAGACTTTACCTTCTCCTAGTTCAAAGGCATAAAGGCAGAGCCACCTAATATCTGAAAATGGGAAAAATTTGCAAAGATTACTCACCAGCATCCGAGGGGTGAGGGATTGCCTAGTAATGGTACCTGGGGGAATGAGAAGATGACTCACTAAAACGTCCCATAACTCTCCTAATAAGGACATCCTTTTTTCTCCTCCCTGAGTGAGAAGGAACTGAGAATAAAGAAGGAAGCTGTGAGTCTGTGAAACCTTCACCCTACCCATCTGCCCTTGTCTTTGCTATTCTGAGTCAAGTTCACAAAACCCAAACTCTCCTAAGAGAGCCTATATTTTCACTCTCTTCATCCCAGCTATCATTTCACAGTTGGATTTCTGGATAAGAATGATTCCTAACATTTGTAAAATAATTTCTCTTCACATCTGTGTTAGTCTCTTACATCTGTAGCAGCCTTGAGTATTCATTATCTCATTTGATCCTTACAACTGCCATATATAATCATAATAACGATGATAAAAAAATCACTTAATTCTTATTCTGTTCCAAGTTGTTTTCTAGAGATTTTATGCTACCTAATTTGAAACATCCAAACCCTATAATGGAGATATTTTATAAACTCAACTCTTCAGATGTGGAAACTAAAATCGAGATATATGGGTGCATCGTTCAAGCAAGGGCATCCAACTTTTAAAGGTTATGCTACCTTTTTATTATAGAGCTAGGACCAAAAATCAGGTGTCCTGCCTCATCATCATGTGTTTGTTGTATTATACCAGGTTGATGCAAGTCTATCTTAATCGAACAGTGTTTCCCAAACTTTAATGTGCACAAGAGTCACATGCAGATCTTGTTACAAGCAGAATCCAGTTCGGTAGGTCTGTAGTGAGGTCCACAAATTTGCATAGCAAACAAGCTCCTGTCCAGGCAAGGTGGCTCATACCTGTAATCTGAGTACTCTGGGAGGCCAGGGCAGAAGGATCACTGAGCCCAGGAGATCCAGACCAGCCTATGTGACATAGCATAACCTATAAAAAAAATTAGCTAGGTGCGTTGGTCTGTGACTGTAGTCCTAGCTACTTGGGAAGTTGAGGCAGGAGTATCACTCGAGTCCAGGAGGTTGACACTACTGTGAGCTATGATCAAATCTTTGCACTGTAGCCTGGGAGACAGCAAGACCTATCTCAAAAAAACAAACAAAAAAAACCCCAAGCATCTGACTGATGCTGATGTTGATGCTGAGGACCCAGAGACGATTACTTTGTGTAACAAAGTATTAGGAGATTGAGGATGTGACCACAGTCTCTTCAGGCCTCATTTTAAGATTAAGCACACTTTCAAAAGAGGGTATTTTGCCACTTGATCCTCTTGCTGGTTCTAACCTCCCTGCAAGCAACTTCTTTGTGTGGATAAGTGTGCTGTTCTTGTGAAGGTAAAGAACAATCTTGGAAGTTTTCTCTCAGGCCAGGAGAAACTAAAATAATCTGTATTATGGGATGTTAGAATTCATCTTTCCAGGAGCTGAGGAAGACATTTGTTGCAGAGAAAAAGTCCAGAGCCCTTGCTCTCAAGGCATCCTTACGTGGTATGGGAGAAGGTTGAGGCATGGGTACATTTTTTTTTATTCCAAAGAATGCATTTTTTTATCATATTATCAAAGCATTGCATATCTTTTCTGAATCATTTGAAAGATACTCAAAGTAACAAAAAGTATTTAAGTCACCCAAGAGCTCAAAATCTAGCAATAACCACTATTTACAATTTTTATG